>NC_090187.1:1176297-1216297 GCF_024679245.1 Pseudorasbora parva | reverse complement strand
GTGTGTGTGAAATGACCATGACGAGCATTTGTTTGCATAACACAGGAGACCTTGGGGATTGTGGGAAAGTTCTGGCAAGGCAGAACGTGCTACAGATATGTACGAGTATCATCAACACACACACACACACACACACACACACACACACACACACACACACACACACACACACACACACACACACACACACACACACACACACACACACACGAGTTCGGCCGGCAGGTCCCAACAGCACCGCCTTCTGCAGCTTCAGACGAGTTTAAACACATACAGCCGCCTCAGTGAGAGTGTGTGAGAGTGTGTGAGAGTGTGTGTGAGTGACAGAAAGAGAAAGGAAGGAAAAATACAAAAGAAACAGCTCACTTCCTGTAGACAGTAAGCTACTCCACACACAATATGTGAGGAAATGGCCACCCTTTTCTAAACACTCACACATTTAATCTGATGCAAGTGTGTGTGTGTGTGTTAGTGTTAATGTTAGTGTTAGTGTGAGTGTGTGTGTGAGTGTGTGTGTGTGAGACTATGAGAGAGACAGTGAGTGTGAGAGTGTGTGACTGTAAGTGTGAGAGTGTGAGTGTGTGTGGTGTGTGAGAGTGTGTGTGAGAGTTTGAGACTATGAGAGTGTGAGTGTGTGTGGTGTGTGAGAGTGTCTTTGACAGTGTGAGACTATGAGAGTGTGAGAGTGTGAGTGTGTGTGGTATGTGAGACTGAGACTTTGAGAGTGTGAGACTATGAGAGTGTGAGTGTGAGAGTGTGTGAGTGTGTGTGAGAGGGTGAAACTATGGGAGTCTGTGAGAGTGAGTGTGAGACTATGAGAGTGTGTGTGACAGTGAGTGTGAGAGTGTGTGTGGTGTGAGAGAGTGAGACTGAGAGTGTGTGAGAGAGTGTGAGTGTGAGAGTGTCTTCTCTGGATTCTGTGGAATGTGTAGGTGTTTCTTCTGAGCTATGTAGTGTCTGAGCACTCACTGCTGCTCTGACACACCCACAAACACACACACACACACACCCACAAACACACACACACCCACAAACACACACACACACACGGCTGACTCTTGGTCATGTTTGTAATTCAGCCTTTCAGTTCCACAGAGATTCCACAGAGTCACAGAGCCAAAGAAAATCATCAATCAAAGCTTTAAAATACACACACATACACACACACACACACACACACACACACACACACACACACACACACACACACACACACACACACACACACACACACACACACGAATATAGACAGCAATTAGACATTCAAGCCAGCAGCCAATAACACGGCAGTTTCATCTCCCCTTCTGTTTGGAGAGCTACGACGCGTGTCCAAGATACATTTATTTATTCATTTAGTTTCCCTCTGAGTTCAGTGACAGGACAGATGGCTCCGATTAAAGGACGAGCGGATGAAACGGAGGAGAGGAAGAAACGGAGGAGAGGAAGAGGAGTGGATGAAACGGAGAAGAGGAAGAGGAATGGAGTGGATGAAACGGAGGAGAGGAAGAGGAATGGAGTGGATGAAACGGAGGAGAGGAAGAGGAATGGAGTGGATGAAACGGAGGAGAGGAAGAGGAATGGAGTGGATGAAACGGAGGAGAGGAAGAGGAATGGAGTGGATGAAACGGAGGAGAGGAAGAGGAATGGAGTGGATGAAACGGAGGAGAGGAAGAGGAATGGAGTGGATGAAACGGAGGAGAGGAAGAGGAATGGAGTGGATGAAACGGAGGAGAGGAAGAGGAATGGAGTGGATGAAACAGAGGAGATGTAGAGGAGTGGATGAAACGGAGAAGTGGAAGAGGAGATGAGTGGATGAAACGGAGGAGAGGAAGAGGAGTGGATGAAACGGAGGAGAGGAAGAGGAATGGAGTGGATGAAACAGAGGAGATGTAGAGGAGTGGATGAAACGGAGAAGTGGAAGAGGAGATGAGTGGATGAAACGGAGGAGAGGAAGAGGAGTGGATGAAACGGAGGAGAGGAAGAGGAATGGAGTGGATGAAACAGAGGAGATGTAGAGGAGTGGATGAAACGGAGAAGTGGAAGAGGAGATGAGTGGATGAAACGGAGGAGAGGAAGAGGAGTGGATGAAACGGAGGAGAGGAAGAGGAGTGGATGAAACGGAGGAGAGGAAGAGGAGTGGAGCGGATGAAACGGAGAAGAGGAAGAGGAGTGGATGAAACGGAGGAGAGGAAGAGGAATGGAGTGGATGAAACAGAGGAGATGTAGAGGAGTGGATGAAACGGAGGAGAGGAAGAGGAATGGAGTGGATGAAACGGAGGAGAGGAAGAGGCGTAAACTGAGCGAGATCCCATGAGCCGAGTGCACACACTGTTAGACAGGCCCAGATGCATTATCATGTTCATTATATTCTCCCAGAAGCCACTTCAGCCTTCACCATCATCAAACCGCACAATGCAGAAGAAGCAAAGCACCGCCATCTCACCGGCCATCATCTTCTGCGCTTCGTACGGCTCCATGTACCCGTCGTTCTCCGCTGGCTTTTCTGGGATCGGCTGGGAAACCACCGCCTGATCCGCAGCGTCGAAGGGGTCGGCATAATCCTCCAGGATGATGAGCTGAGAATCAAAGAGAAATAACTGAGACACTTCATTTAAATCTGCAAAGCTAACTCATGCTGATCCATTCTCCCAATGAGCGGACAAAGTTTAAATCCTAAAGGGTTAGTTCAGCCAAAAGTGAATCTTCTGTCATTAACTCCTCTCCCTAATGTCGCTCCACACCCGTAAGACCTCCGTTCATCTTCACACACAGTTTAAGCTATTTTATATTTAGTCCGAGAGCGTATGCAAGTGTATGCACACTATACTGTCCATGTCCAGAAAGGGAATAAAAACATCATCACAGTAGTCCATATGAGACATCAGTGGGTTAATTAGAGTCTCTTGAAGCATCCAAAATACATTTGGGTCCAAAAATAACAAAAACTACGACTTTATTCAGCATTAGCTTCTCTTCCGCGTTTGTGTTCAATCCTCAAATAAAGATTCAAACGGTTATGAATCAGTGAATCGATTCATGATTCGGATCGCCACAGTCACGTGATTTCAGCAGTTTGACTCGCGTGCCGAATCATTGATCGATTCGCTGATTCATAACCCGTCACTAATCATTCTCATATGAGGATCTGATGATTAACACACGTTTATGATTATTATCAGTGCTGAGAACTTATGCGCTTAGGCCTGTCATGATAACTACTTATTGTTTCGCCGATATATTGATTATTGTGACAGGTCTATGTGTTAACATTCATTCAAAAGCTTTAAACGCATCTTTTATTCAGAAGAGTCTGAAGAGCATCAGTGTCACGTACACACAAAGGAAAATGGTGCGAGGACTCAAGTGCAGAAAAATGATAATTTATTATAAAATAAAAACATAAACTCAAAACAAAACCCACGAGGGGGGAAAACACATAATAGGATAATAAAAATACAAACTTAAACAAACCAACAGAGATCACGGGGAACCAGGAGACGTAGACCAGACAACGACAACGACTGACAAACACCAGGAGCTTATAAAAGGGAACAAATGAGGCCGAGCCGAGGAAACACAGGTGGGAGAAATCAAACACTAATGAGATAACAAGGGGGAGGGATCAGACTGACCCTGCGTCCCAATTCACACACTATCCATCCTAAATAGTATTCGAAAATAGAATTAGTGTGTCCCCAATCGTAGAATGTTGAAAAGAGTTTTCCAAAGATTCCCGGATGGTTTACTATTTCCGGTCCGGATTCAAAGTACAGATCGATGGGCACTCTAACGGCTGATATTACCCACAACCCACTGCGAGTTGGACGAGGATTCGATTAGAACTACAAACGCGGATAAAGTGTTAAAAAACTACAAACATGGCGGATGTGCGAGTCTGACGGTTGAGTAGAGAGGTTTAGATAAAGGGGTTTGAGTGACCAACTATCAATATTTAACCTGACAAAAATATCTTTATTCAGTGTTATCCACATTATATTTCACCTGCAGCAGCATTGAGAACTTTTGTAATGACACGTTTGGCCATTAACTTTTAAATGCATCATTATATTTAAACTGCAAACACATGAGGAGAGTCTCTGCATTAAAGACACACACACACGGCAGATCAACGAGCGGCTACACTTCTCTCCGATACGGCAGGAGATTAATCTGAATGAGGTGGATTTAAACTGTGACGAATCTGATGATGATGGACAGGGCAGATAAACGGTGACGGGATGCTCGTAACTAAGCGACAGAGTCCGTTAAAGATGGCGAAGTAGTCCCGAAGCTTCCATACTTTTCTGCTACACACTCAAAAGTATATACCTTTTCTTCACAAAAAGAGTACATACTTTTAGGACACAGTATAAGCAGGCGAATTGGGACGCAGCAGATGACAGAAGCACAAAGGCCATACTGACAAAACACACGTTCACACAAGACAGGACAGGCATGTGACCATCAGAGGATGGGAATAAAGTCTCATCCGCTCGCTTTCATTAATGTATTTCTCTCTCACTGTGATAATGCATTCAGACGGAGGCTGTGGTGAATCCCAAACCTTCTTCAGTCACATGTACAGTAATCATCATTTCACACATAAATACTCTCACAGACTAGTCTCATGACCAAACATATTGTTTAGAGATATGAACATTTAACCGATATATTGGCGGATACATCTCAATCTATTTTTTATATAATGCCTGAGAGGATGATTACAAAAACAAAAGTCTTCCCATTAAAACCCATGCCCCAATCACTCATCGTTATAAATGTGTGTGGCCGTGTATTTCTCTTTTTTTAAGTGATTTCAATCATATCTCAAACTATTCAAAACCATCCCGTGATCAGTGCGCATGTCAAGTGTCTCGACTGAAGGAAATAATACTTTATTAATCAGCTTTCATATATCTGGGTTCTTTAGCTTATTTCCTGCACACCTCGTCACATATCAGCTTTTAGACATTGTTCGATTATTTTTAATAAGTCAGAAATGATAAGAAGGCGCTTCCCGCACTAGAAAATCAATGGAGACGGTTGGTTTGTGGGCGTGGCTTTCCGATTATAAAGTCTGTATTGGCCTATTATCGTGGTATAATCTGTGCCATATTCATGTGCCGTGTGTATGAGGCCGTCTGACACTCAGACAGACAAAGAGATTCAACAGAAAAGAATCATGAACGGTTGCTCTCGTTCACACAACACTGCACAAACACAGGCTTCGGCGCGCCGGCATGTTTAATTGTAGGCCTGTTGTTTTTGTGAAGGGTATTTCACACGCGTGATGGTAAACGCTCTGAATGAATGTTGGAATTTAGTCTCCTGAAATCACAAAGCTGTAATCAATGAGTCGGTGCTTCAACACACACTGTTTCAAAGGAGGATGTGACCAAACAATACACTTCTGTACAAGGAAGTGTTGGAATAGCAGTCATCCAACGGAGCGTAACCTGAGTACAGAGATTCAATCCATGAGCACCTAAACCGAGACCAAGACCAGACCAGCACTCCTTAAACTCATCTAAAAGACCCATCTATAGAGGCGGAGCGTATTTAGGCCACGCCCACACCGGGGGGAACCAATGCAACGCTCTCCATTGACTTTGTATTGCGTGAAGCCGTCGCTTCGTCTATTTTCTCTTATAACAAAAAACAGAACAAAGTCTAAAAGCTGATATGTGACAAGGTGTGCAGAAAACAAGCTACAAAACACAGAACTAAGTGTTTATAAGCTGTCGACCCCAAAAAACGAGCATCTAAGAAGATAAAAGTGCACACAGGCAATAAGACGTGAAGCTTTAACAGGAAGAATGGCTCAGTTTTGGGATCCTAACACTCAGTATGTGTACGTGTGCAGTAAACATGTTTGTAATTATCCAGATGTCCGCGTTATATATTATATTTCCTGTCTCTGATTACTTCTCCAGTGTGTGTAGTTCTCAGTGTAATATAACATGTCGAGCTCCGACTCTAGTGCCTGTGTCCTTAAACGTCGTTTTTTGGGTCAACAGCTTAAAAACACTTCTGGGTGGTTTTTTATCTTGTTTTCTGCACACCTCATCACACATCAGCTTTTAGACATTGTTCGTTTTTTTTGTAATAATTCAGAAATAAAGAGGAGGCGCTTCCCGCAATAGAAAGTCAATGGAGACGGTGGGCGTGGCTTCAGATTATGACACGTGTCGCTCTGTCTCTATACTATCTGAGAAATGACTTATAAGTAATGAATAATTAGAATAGAATAGTGAGACATTTTGAAATCGTAATTCATGCCTTCATCACCTCACGTCTCGATTATTGTAACTCTCTGTATTACGGAGTTAACCATTCTTCCACAGAGCGACTTCAAATGGTTCAGATTGCCGCGGCCGGGCTGTTGACAGGTAGTCGAAAAATGTGATCATATTATTCCCATTCTTTCTTGCTTGCATTGGCTACTAGCTAAAGGGTTACTTCAGCGATTAGCATATGGCTTTGTATCAGTAGAAACCCTGGAGTATGTTCGAATGATTGTGCTTTCCCCCCTCATATCCCCCTGAGACGAGAGATTTATGCATTTTATTTCTGGAAAAATTCCTCCCATGACGCAAATATCGTCAATTTGCGCCATCGGAGGAATTGTTGGCCAAAGGCTAAAGACTACAGCCAGCAGAGGGAGCCATTTCCGCATGTTTTCCACCGCGCGTGTGGGATGGAGATCACACTCACAGCTCAGCTCAGCCTCAGGCGTTCATGTTTAAACGGTGCGGCCAGCAGAGCAAAGTAAGTATTTCAACTTCTCAAAGTAATTCCCATGAAAGTTAAGCTTCCAAAGGCATGAACTGAAAACACGGCAGACTGAACATGCACTGTGAATCTGTGCAGCGGACGCGTTTACCTCAGCTCTCATCATGAGCTCATCCAATATATCTGACTCCTGCAGCGTTTGTGCTGACACTCCCTCAGCGGCTCACTCACGTTATATTGAACACACACATTCAGTTTTTAAATGTAGTGTCTGTTCTCTAACTGAACTGATTTTATGAAGATGAACGCGGTCGCGGTGGGAAAGTCATCAGTGATTCAGTAATCTAGTAGAGGTGGCTTTGGTAATGGCCTCGTAGGGCAGCAAAGCATTCTGGGAATTGTAGTCTTTCAGCCCCATGAGACAAAATACATTTTCTGTCTTTTCTCAGTCTAGAAGGCACCAAATTAAAAAATAATTTCACATTTCTACTACATTAATGACCCAGTTTAAATACAGATTCATCTTCCCAGCGCTGAAGAACCCCTTTAATTTGGGAATACATTTTAAGATTTTAGTTCTTGTTTTTAAATCTTTAAATGGCCGCCTGGTTATCTTTCCATCAAGGTCACTTAGGTCCGGGGGTCTTGACCTTCTCACGGTTCGCAGGTCTAAACTGAAACCAAGCGGCTCCTCCCGCGATCTCTCTTGAAGCCGATACAGAAGTAATGTAAACTGCAATTCCTCGACTGGCCACTAGAGCGGCTCCAGAAGGAGCAGAATCTCATTGAGCCTCATGTTAAAATGCCCAACTTTACAGCAGAATAAAACATGTTTACAGTCTGGGACAAATTGTGGTTTTGGTCTACACAGCTAATTTTGACCTTCATGACTGTGAGGGGATTTTTTTTTTATTTTTTTAACTCATTTGTTTACGTTATATAAAGCCTTAAAGTTCTGCATAATTAAGGGCGTGGTTACTTTGAGTGACAGGTGGATAGCCATTTATCCGCCGTCTATAGTCATTGCGTCACCTAAGCTCCGCCCACATCCCGCCTTTTTGCCCATTTTCTGTTATCCGGGAGTGACGCGCGATGACTTGCTCACAAGATGGCGACGACTCGTTTCTACGCTTCAGAACGGCTCATCGGAATCCTATGGCGGACACTACGGCCATATTTATTACAGTCTATGACTGAAGCAGAGGGGCTAACTTTGGAATAGTCTACCGATTTCGATCAGAACGGCATCATCTCTTTCTAATTTTAAATCAGTACTCAAAGAACACTTATTTACTATAGCGTTTAACACTCGGGTGTTTTTGTCTTGTATCTGTTCTTTCTTTCTTTCTTTCTTTCTTTCTTTCTTTCTTTCTTTCTTTCTTTCTTTCTTTCTTTCTTTCAAATATTTCTCTTGTTTTTGTGTATTGCCTTGTACAGCACTTTGGTCAGCCTTGGTTGTTTTAAATGTGCTTTATAAATAAAGAAAGAAGAAGAAGACACGACAGCGCTGTTACCAATCAAACCACTGACGATAAAACGAATGGCACAGAAGTTGCATCTGAACTGGTAAAATTACACCTTCATAAATAATGTTCAGATTAATTTAGCATTAAAACATTCAAATTATTTATTCACGCAATCATTTATTCAACCGATTTGTTCAAAGCAGCCGATTCATTTAATAACGAAACGTTGACGAATTAGCATCATTTCAATGTCAATTAACTTCTTGTTTATTGAACGTTTGTATGAATCATAATCCTTTGCGATCACGCTTATATTCTGACAAAAAGCTCTTGTGATATTGCTTAATTATATTCTGTTATATATTAAAAAACTAAATGTCAGAATTGTTTGGCCATTTATATAAATTTGGGGCATTTTTGAGACAATGCTGCATTGCTTTTAAACCCGGCAGCACAGTAACAAAAGAAATCACATTACAGAGAAGTTATTGATCGCGTTTTAAGCAGAAACTTTTACATTAAATCACATTAATGACGTTAAATCAGACAAAGCACCAGCAGTTCAGTGATATCATTGCATTTGTGGTCTTGAGATAAAATCCAGAGTCCTCAAGTCTGAGACCGAGACCTTAAAATAAATGATCAAGTATATTACAAAACTAGCATGCGATCACACTCTGCATTCTGCAACGTTAATGCCATCTCATGATCAGGAAGCTGTGATATAACATCCTCTCCCAAAGTTAGATGAATAATTCAATTGAGCATAATAACACTATCTGCGTTTTGAAATTAGAAATGATTTTGCCCAGAGCACGAAGGAAAGAGTTGGGATGACTGTGCCATCTGCTGCGCTGGCCTTGGCGGACGCTTGGACTCTGAGTTTGGACCAGTCTCTGTTTTCCTCTTAGGGCAGAACATCCACCGAACGAGACAAACAAACATTTGGAGAAAAACAAACACAGCAGACGAAACACGGCTCACTCTGTCCTCAAAAACAAGTGCCATTCGTCTCACATATTTAACATTCTTTGTAGAAAGTCAGTGTGTGTTTTGGAAGTGAGTCTCTGTAATTGTTCTCTATGGCTTGTGGCTAAAAGAAAGACAGGAGCATTACCATAATTTAAGAACTACAAATAGACCTCAGCCACACACAGAAAGGAAACCACAACGTCCCAGCCACAACTGTCTGACTCATGTTTATCGGAGGATATTTCGGGTAAGTTAGAAACTACCACAGCACAGGGTCGGCCCTGCTTAACGTAACCAAGTCCTACCCGTTTTAAAAGTGTGTGTTCCTCTCCAGCAACTTTACACTGTGGTGTCCCACACGGCTCCGTTCCGGGACCTACAGCATTTTATTTTATTTTCACTGCGTGTGACATATATAATTTTTGCCGTGATGTCACGATGTGTATCTGTGATAGTCACATCACAGCATGTGCAAAGTCAAGTACAGGGATTCAAAGTTTAACCATCATATAGGCTGCGTGTGTTTTAGGTCCTGACAGCTTAAACATGTACGCGATTTTAAACCATTTAAGTGTAAGAAGACACAAAAGAGAACTCAATACGGACACCAGATTCATTTCTTTTAGGGGCTTTCACACCGGAGGATCATAGCTTCTAGATGTTGACTCCACAGGAACTGGGAATGATTTTACTTCTAGAAAGCACAAATAGCTGTGGAGTCTATTTACTGAGTGAAAATAGTGATATATTCCATTTACAAAAGTAAATCTCCATATAAAAGTAGCAGTTCCTTGCCATATTAATAGTAATTAGATGTAATGTATCATTTATTTTGACAGATACATACTATTTGCTCCTCAGTATTGTTGTACATTAACAGGATGCAATAATAACAGTGTCAATTATTATTTTTATTTAAATTATTAAATGGAATGGGACAATGAAGGCCCTCCTTACACCTATCCCTAACCAATAAATGCTTTTATTATTAATAATTAGGGCTGTGTTGTATATTGATATATCTAAATTATCGCAATATATCTAAATTATCAAAATATCCCAAATGTATACATCGCAACGGTACGCAATATCTGAATGATTTTAATAGGCGACTTCAACATTGTGAAAATGTGACTTTCTTGACGTTAAAAATAGTTATTAAACGCAATAATTTGTGAAAAACAATAACTTAGTCTCGTGCTGTCTGGCACACACACTGAAACGTGAACGTGAATTGTGACATCAATGTTTGGTCACTTTCAGAAGTTGTAGCGATGCTTTCTTTTCCCAGAGAGAATGTGAAACACAAATGGTATCATTCTCAGTTTTTAAATATAATAATTTAAATAGATTTTGCACACTAATAGCAATATCGTATCGCATATCGAATATCGCATTATTTAACATCACATGTTTCTTCAATATCGCACAGCCCTATTATTAAACATTTAGTTTGGGACTTTATTTCCACATTTAGAACATTTTCCTAATTTTTATTGAAAATAAATGCCTTTCCAATGTGATTGTGATGAGAAAAGAGAGAAGAGCAAGCTCGGTGTCACAAATCAGGCCTCTGGGGCTCCCTCTGATCGCCACCAGAGGGCTCCTTCACCTCAATATTTATCCCCACTCTGGACTTCATTACCCATAATCCTTTGCCCTGACTCATCAGCCATCATTGTTTACACCTGTGTGTCATTAGCCTCATCACCTCAGTCTATAGCTGTGTCTCATTTCAGAAGGCTGCATCCTCCGTAGGTCGCATTTGAAGGCTGCATACGTCATAAGGCCGTCTCATTTCAAAAAAGTGAGTAGGACTCTCCAAACGCGACCTTCGAATGCGTCCTTCTTTCACAGGAATTCGGAGTGTGCATGGGGTGTGTCCTTCACGGCTGGAGATAACCCACAATTCTTTGTGTCGCCGTTAACAACCGTCATAAATATTTTTTTATATTATATGAAAAAACGGCAACACTGCCAGATATACATGCGAGCGTAGGTGTGGTGTTTAAAATGTAAGTTCAAGCTTGTTTTTATTTTTAAGCTCTATTACCTCAAACAGATGATTGTGGTTAACAGGATTACAACGCTTTAGTGCTTTTTTAAACGTTTAGAACAGTACATTGCTGTCAAGACAAGAAACATTTCATAGTCATTTTCAAGTTATAAATAATTTTCATTCATATAAACTGGCGTGAGAGCGCAGCGAGGCTGAACGTGTTGGCATAGTAACATGATACTTCCTGCCTGTGTGTCCTACGAAGGACGTCTCGTTTAATTCTGATTGAGGACACTCCGTATACTGCATCCTACACAGGACGTGTCCTCCGGAGGACGCAGCCTTCGAAATTTAACGAAATGAGACACAGCTTATATAAACCTTGTTAACTCACCATTCACGGTGAAGTGTAAATTGTAAAGTGTAACTACTACAGCGTTCTATCATGTTTTCATGTCTCTTGGTTTTGGATCTTGTGGGAGTTAAATGATCTCCTACTAGAGTAGGGTTTAACCCAGGACATTAGGAACTGTTAGTGACGTAAGTGTGTGCTGTTTGGTCATATGAATGCATGCTATATGAAGAGTCACCCGGCGTTTGGTCATAGGAGTTTAGGGCCCTGGCATACACACGGCACAATGTGACCCCAGACACGACGCCAGTATAATAATCAAATAATGCAAACAAATCCTTTAATCTGAAACTCTTAAGATTCTGCATTAAAAATCTGCCACATTCACTATCAGTACCTCACCATATCCTTACACATATTTTTTTTAATAGGATTGAGTCAATTATTATCATGATTTTTTTTTTCAACAGGAATTTTTGTGGTAATCAACATTATACCGCAAATGCTGTTGGCTGAGCTGCACTTATTTTGAACCGGCAATATTAAACATGTATGTTCATTCGAAAAATGTTGTTTCTAAATAGAGCTATTCAGGTTATCTGGGGAAATTATTTGCATATCCCACCAAAAAAAAAAAGTTTTCCCCACTATTGTGTCTCCTAGTGTGTGTGCTTTGGGCCATTTGTTCTGCAAATACAATTGTTTTAATCAACTCAATGCTAATGACTTACAGTTGTCAAACCAGGTAAACGTATAATCATCTACTCTACAGAAGAGGTTAATTATTGACCATAAGAGGGAATAATTCAAGTCAACCAATGAGATCTGTAATTGATCAACGTCCATTTTGATGAATGCCTCTCACATGTAAAAGTCCTCCACAACTGTAACTCTCTCAGTGCCATCTGTCCTGCTGCCACTCTTCTGACAGACACCGAGGATGAGGATGATATTACTCCAGCCGTGGCGTGTTTGTTTTGAAGTCTTTGCGTGGCTTTAATAGATATTCTAGTCAAATGTTCTCTGACTGTGCCTAACACACTGAAAATCTACACTGAGCTCTCTCCATTGTTCAGACAAACATGTGATCGCACCCTAAAAATGATCAGGCCGGTCACGGCTCCACACACCGAAGTGTTTATAATGACTTCCAAAAGTCGACCTACAAATGGTTTAATTATTCCTGTTTCTTCACATAAAAGTGGGAAAGGAAGAAGTATTTTAACATCAAACAGAGAAGAAGAGAAAAAAGAAAAAAAAAATCGACATAACCTAAGACCCACAATTAGGATTTTAAAAGTAAGTTTGCTGGAAAGCCAGCGTTTGTCTAAGTTTAAGGTATGAGGGGGCTGTAGCGAAGCAGGCACACAGAAGCCATCATCATCTTCTGGTGTAATTATAGGCTGTTCCTCCATCAGGCCCAGCATGAGCAGAAACTCCATGCACTTCCTTTTCCTACCACAGATAAAGATCCCGCAAAACATCCCCGTTAATCAAAAACTTTAGCGGCACAATGATGGATTTTAGAAACAACAGCACGAGGATTCTTCGGAGAGTCAGAGCCATTTTGTTTCAGAGACTGCCATGTTCACTCCCTCATCAGAGCCAGAGTTTACAGAGGACGGAAGAGAAAACCAAACCACACGAAACACGGACTGAAGCTAAAACCAGAAACCATCACAGAGACTACAGTGCACACCAGCATAACACGCTCTTCCCTTCTGTGCGTCAGCTCTCAGCGTGCACGGACTGCACTGTCGTGTCAGAAATCTTGGAGTAATCTTTGATGACCAGCTGTCCTTCAAAGACCACATCTCGAAGACGGCTCGTAGGCTTGGCCGGTATCCAAATTTTGATACCGTCAAACCTCCTCCCTATTTTACCTCGGTATACGGTATTACCGTGAATAATTAAAACATTATGATGTAAGGCTCAGACAGCGTCAACAAACTGTTGGCTTGGCTTATATATATATATATATATATATATATATATATATATATATATATATATATATATATATATATATATATATAGGCCTATATTTTTATTTTATTTTTTACATTTGAGCCCCTGCCCCTGAGAAACTCTCTGCACGTTTTATGCTTACCGTTATGAGACAATTGTCAGACAATTGACTTTTTTTTTTGTGAGTCCCATGTCCACTTGATTTTTGTGGAGTTCATGCTTATTGCTTACATTGCCAGCTGTGTGACAAAAGACTTCGGCAATATTACAGCATAGTCCGAGGGTGCGCTCGGTTTTTCATCCACGCAGCAGTGAGTGGATGGTGGTTTCGGATATGCGCCCTTAGGTTCAAGGTATTTCCATCTCTCGCGGTCATCTTTTTGTTGCACAATTTGCAAATTGCCTCGTCTGTATTTACCGTCAAAACCCAAAATACTTCCAAACTGCAGAAGTTGTGTTCTTTTTCGATAATAACTCAGTGCCCGACTCGCCGTCTTTTCCCCTCTCTCTCTCTCTCTCTTTCTCATCCACGCTGTCACAACAACGCATACACATATTTAGGCATTTAATAAATAAATAGTATTTAATATGTAAATAGTTTAATTAGTTCAACTTATTAAATATTTAATAATTGTTGATCAGCAATATGTAAGTTGATCTGTTTTTTGGTTTTTTTGACGGTTTGACGGTATTGAAACTGATACCGTTGCTATTTTTAGATCCCGCGGTATACCATTTTACCGTATTACCGCCCAAGCCTAACGGCTCGGTCATGCAGGTTTGCATTGCACA
The DNA here is from genome assembly GCF_024679245.1 of Pseudorasbora parva. Lineage (NCBI taxonomy): Eukaryota > Metazoa > Chordata > Actinopteri > Cypriniformes > Gobionidae > Pseudorasbora > Pseudorasbora parva. Next base: position 1,202,016 of record NC_090187.1, on the reverse strand, counting down.
ACATCAGGAAAATCAGACCGTTCCTTACGGAGCATGCAACACAGCTTCTTGTCCAAGCCCTGGTCATTTCTAGACTTGACTATTGCAACGCGCTTCTGGCTGGACTTCCATCTTGTGCAATCAAGCCGTTGCAAATGATCCAGAACGCTGCAGCACGTCTTGTATTCAATGAGCCCAAAAGGGCTCATGTCACACCTCTATTCATCTCTCTGCATTGGCTACCACTCGCTGCCCGAATCAAATTCAAAGCCCTGACTCTTGCTTATGGATCTTCCACAAGCGCAGCACCCGCATACTTCGACTCACTCCTTCGCGTCTACACCCCCACCAGAAGCCTTCGCTCAGCTAATGAGCGAAGGCTTGTGGTACCATCACAGAGAGGCATGAAATCCCTCTCTCGAACTTTTTCTTTCATTGTTCCGGGTTGGTGGAACGATCTTCCATCCTCCATACGCACAACAGAATCACTCGCTTCATTCAAAAGACAGGTAAAAACTCATCTCTTCCATGAGCACTTAATCTTACATTAAAAAAAAAAAAAAAAAAAAAAAAAAAAAAAAATTCCCCCTCTATTTCTCCTTTCTTCTTTCCTTTTCTGGTCTTTGCTACTCTGAGCAGTGTACAAATCTTAGTATTTAGGGCACTTTTTGTGTTTCGTTGCCTCTTCTTGACGGATCGCTTCCTGTTCTCCTGAGTTGTAAGTCGCTTTGGATAAAAGCGTCTGCTAAATGCATAAATGTAAATGTAAATGTAAATGCACTGCAAAACATCATTTAGGAAAAGAGTGACCTGGTTGCCTTCAAATTTTGAGTTCATTGAAATTAAGAATTTGAGCTAATATTGGGTAAGTGTGTTTGTTTTATTTCTGATGACGCAGTGAAATATGCCAAAATAGTGCTATTTTCATGATTTATCAAATTTTTTATGTGGTTCAGATACAATAATATTTTGAGTTTCTATTTATTAAACCAATTTCCTTCATTGTATCAACTTGAAATAACGCTGGTTTATTAATCACGTCATTCTGAACCGAGCCAATGGCCTTCATTATCATGTGACAGATGGACAGCAGATGAATGAGTGAGTGGATTACACCGTCCAGGTATGTCTCTAATATTACCTGGCACAAGCCAAACGCCCGAAGCTTAAGCAGAGGAAATATGGTCTTATTATAAAGCAAGGACAAACACGCATCATACAGACGACATATAATAAGGCCATATTTCCTCTGCTTAAAGCGTTAGTTCAGCCAAAAGTGAATCTTCTGTCATTAACTCGTCTCCCTAATGTCGCTCCACACCCGTAAGACCTCCGTTCATCTTCACACACAGTTTAAGATATTTTATATTTAGTCCGAGAGCGTATGCAAGTGTATGCACACTATACTGTCCATGTCCAGAAAGGGAATAAAAACATCACTGATGATTCACTGACTCATAACCGTTTGAATCTTTATTTGAGGATTGAACACAAACGCGGAAGAGAAGCCAATGCTGAATAAAGTCGTAGTTTTTGTTATTTTTGGACCCAAATGTATTTTGGATGCTTCAAGAGACTCTAATTAACCCACTGATGTCTCATATGGACTACTGTGATGATGTTTTTATTCCCTTTCTGGACATGGACAGTATAGTGTGCATACACTTGCATACGCTCTCGGACTAAATCATTTGTTATTATGTTAATGACATACATTTCAATTTTGGGTGAACTAACCCTTTAAGGAGAGGAAATATGGTCGTATTATAAAGCAAGGACAAACAAGCATCAAACAGAGGACAGATTGAGATTTTGAGCCATATTTCAATCTCTCATGTGAAGCCAGACGGAGAGCGTAGTGAATGTTGGACAGCTTTGGCTCGGAAACATGCCAAGGTCGGCCTTGAAGTCAATCTGAGTCCACAGCATTATCTCACTGAGACACACCGAGGCACCCCTAACGTCTCAAAACCTGCACTAAAAATGTTTGCTTTAAAATGTAAAAATATTTGCATAATTCAAACGAAGTCAAACGCTGAGAATTTACTTATTAATCGATTTATTTTAAAATCGCATTCGAACTTCTTTAGCACACATTTTACTATGAATGAAGATATTTTATGCAAATGCCAATGGAAAATACAATCTGAACTAGTGGCATATTTGCATAATGCATATGAAACTAACAAAGCTGGGAAGTTAACATCAAAAACAGCTCAATATTTGTTTTACACACATGCATTTGAGAACATTGAACTCTCCGTAATTAAAAAGATTAATAAGGAAAGACTAATTATAGTGCAGCGATAGCAAGAATGTGTAGAGTTATTTTCATATTTAGCCCGGTCTGTGTTAGTGAAGCCTCAGTGAGGGAGCGAGGGCCTCACAATCATTTATATATATATATATATATATATATATATATATATATATATATATATATATATATATATATATATATATATATATATATATATATATATATATATATATATATATATATATATATATAATTTAGTGTAATAAAAGTATATCATTTATCATTTATCATCAGACGGCAGTAATAGCGGATGGGAACACTAGATGAGATTCGTCTGATATGAGGTAAAAAAAATAACAAATACTGTTGTGTTTCTCTCAGAAACCGATCGGTTCGTGTCTTAAGACATCAGTGTGTCGTCAGGAGCAGCAGGGTGTGTGTGTGTGTTCTCTAAGCATGTTTGTTTTACTCTCATAGAATTGTTCCCCATTCACATCATTATGACCGGCACACAGCAATGGTTGAGTTAAAAATCATGTTGTCACATGTTTGATGCCCTGAGGGTCAGCAGATAAACATCACATATTCATTTTAGGGTGAACTATCCCTTTAAAATCTTTACTCGGATCCACAAACTGTAATTTCTCACATAGCTCAAATTACTCCAGCGCTTGTTGCTCCGAGCCGATCCCTACCTCTGGAAATATCCCGACTTGACATTTCTCCTGATAACACCATCCCGGCTGTCAAAGTGCCATGGCCGGAGGCTGAAAGCACAGAAAATAAAGGGAGGAGGAGAAAGAAGAGAGGGAAGAGAGAGACAGATAGAGAGGGAGAGAGAGAGAGAGAAAGAGGGTGGGGGGGACTTCAGCGCTGGATAACCTAATCGGACCGGAGGCTGAGCGGCACGATTGCATTAAGGGCCGTTTCAAACGGGTCCTTTCTGCTGTTGTTGTGCTTTTGCCGGTAACACTTTGTAAAGCAGCGATCAAATCTAATGAGAAGGGCCCGCTGAGGGGCCAATCGACCCCAGCATGAGGACACTCAGAGCCAAACCGAGAGAGAAGAGACTGAGCCGCGCTGAGCCGGCACAGCAAATCACAGCCGAGACCAAATGTTTGCTTCACACCAAACACACTCGCGGTTATACAGTAGCCTAATGTGTGTAGGGTCGTTTAAAAAACATCACCAGATATGAGGCACAATCCACAGGCTGTAAACCTGGGAAACTCATCCGGATGTTGATAAGCGGATTCAGGGCCTGATGCATTCCAGTCTCAACTGATCTCATCAAATGGTGTGTGTATGACACGCTAATTCGTGTGCCATTTCGGTATGCTATCAAGACGCATAATCGCTTTTTAGCGTGTTTATCAGCAGCGTTTGGCCTACATTGACTTACATCACCTTGCAATTGCGTGTGTATTTAAACACACACTCTTTTTTTTGTGAAATGTGGGGACATTCCACAGGCATATTGGTTTACACACACACACACACACACACACACACACACACACAGACCCTGCCCCTAAACCTACCCATCACAGGAAACATTCTGCATTTTTACATTTTAAAAAAAACATAATTTAGTATGTTTATAAATCCATTTACATTGTGAATACACACAAACACACACACACACACACACACACACACACACACACACACACACACAATGATTAATTTCGGAGTAGACATACAAGCAGAAGCTCGAAATGCGTACAGATAATACGCCGCTTGGCTCTAGAAAGTGGTGTGTGTGTAATGATGTCATGTTGTCAGATCCTTCCTTATTTCACACACTTCAGGTTTCCACCGAAGGGCCTGAAGAAGAAGAATCGCTGCAAAATCACTTTTACTGACATTTTGGATCAGTGTAACACATACTATTTACTTTATTGTGATTATTATTAGATATTTCAGAATATATTGTGTGCATTACATTTATTTTTGCATCAGTTGCAATAGAACATTAGTGGATCTGTTGAAATTCAAGAAATATCAGGATTATATTTCAAACCCAAAACATATATGTAATGTTATCTTACGCAATGTGTTGTATTACGTGTTACACTGTTACATTACATGTTACATGTTGTTGTTACGTTATGTGTTATGTTCCGTTATGTTTGTTACATGTTGTTATGTTACGGTTATGTTATGTTGTTACGTGTTATGTTGTTGTTCCATTACGTGTTATTCTACATTACTCGTTAGGTTACATGTTATAACCCATTTCATTACATGCTGTTTTACGTCACGTGTTATGTGTTACGTGTGATGTTATGTGTTATGTTACATTGTGTTGCATTACATTACGTGTTCCGTTATGTGTTATTACCTGTTTTTCCGTTACGAATTATGTTACACATTGTTACGTTACATGTTGTTACAGTAAATGCTATTTTACGTCGTGTTGTTACGTTATGTTGTTTCGTGTTATATTACGTAACGTTACATCACGTTATGTGTTACGTTACGTGTTATTACCTGTTATGTTACGTGTTATGTCACGCGTTATATTGTTACGTGTTATATTACGCTACGTGTTATTAACTGTTATGTTACATCACATTAAGTGTTATGTTAAGTCACGTTACGTTGTGTGTTATTACCTGTTATGTTACGTGTTGTTACGTCACATGTTGCGTTATTACATTATGCATTACATTACATCATGTTGTGACGTCTTATATAACATTACATGTTATTACCTGTTATGTTACGTTACATGTTATTATCTGTTTGTTACGTTAAATGTAATGTTATGCAACTTTGACTGAAATAACCACTCGTTACAACCGAGGTATGCAGCAAAGCATTGATGAAGCCACAACACACACAACCTTGAGGCGGATGGGCTACACCAGCAGAAGACCCCACCGGGGACCACTCATCTCCACTACAAATAGGAAAAAGAGGCGACAATTTGCACAAGCTCACCAAAATTGGACATTTGAAGACTGGAGAAATGTTGCCTGGTCTGATGAGTCTCGATTTCTGTTGAGACATTCAGATGGTAGAGTCAGAATTTGGCGTAAACAGAATGAGAACATGGACCCATCATGCCTTGTTCCCACTGTGCAGGCTGGTGGTGGTGGTGTAATGGTGTGGGGGATGTTTTTTTGGCAGACTTTAGGCCCCTTAGTGCCAATTGGGCATCGTTTAAATGCCACGGCCGACCTGAGCATTGTTTCTGACCATGTCCATCCCTTTATGACCACCATGTCCCCATCCTCTGATGGCTACTTCCAGCAGGATAATGCACCATGTCACAAAGCTCCAATCATTTCAGATTGGTTTCTTGAACATGACAATGAGTTGACTGAACTAAAATGGCCACCACAGTCCCCAGATCTCAACCCAATAGAGCATCTTTGGGATGTGGTGGAACAGGAGCTTCATGCCCTGGATGTGCATCCCACAAATCTCCATCAACTGCAAGATGCTCTCCTATCAATATGGGCCAACATTTCTAAAGAATGCTTTCAGCAGCTTGTTGATCAATGCCACGGAGAGTTAAGGCAGTTCTGAAGGCGAAAGGGTCAAACACAGCATTAGTGTGTGCTCCTAATAATCCTTTAGCGGAGTGTAGATCATGTTTGTGTGTTTTTTAGTATTGTAATGCCATTCGGATTAAAATAATTGCATAAAACATAAATTATTTTGTAAAGATAAAAAAAACATTTACTTTAAATATTTTGAGTATGGACAATTAAGTGAATGTATTAAAAATTAAATGTTAACTAAAATGTTAATAAAAAATTAATAATATTTATAAATAACAAATAAAGAGATTGCTACACTCTAAAGAATGCTGGGTTTAAAACAACCCAAGTTGGGTTGAAAATGGACAAACCCAGACATTGGGTTGTTAGAACCCAGTGAACGGACCCATACAAAAAAAAAACAATTTCTGGGTTTGTCCATTTTCAACCCAACTTGGGTTGTTTTAAACCCAGCATTCTTTAGAGTGTAATAATAAAGATTGCTTCCATACCAATTGTACAGTTATTTAGTCTAACTATGTACAAAAGGAGAAAGAAGATTAAAACAGCATCATAGGTTAAATTCAAGATTGGATGACTATTTAAAAAAACATATAATTTATAAAAATTAAAACAATTTACTCAAATGTAAGCGAGTACTTGCATGTATAATCAACGTTTCCCTTCTCCCTGACCGTAACTCCTAATCTAATTTATTAGAGATCAAAATTAAGCCTCCGTAGAACACATTTATAAGAGTGAGTGGAATTTCGCACCGCTTGCAAGCAAAAGTGATTTTTATGTCACTTGGAGAAGTTGTTAGTGGAGCCATTGATCATGTGCCACGAGTCATCCATCACAGCCCTGAGCGGAGCAGAGGAACAGAGGTAACACCCAAACCCTCCACCACACTTTAATAATTAATATTAGTATATATACATACACATATATACATATAGTGGGTTAATATTCCATTAAATATTAATAGAGCACCTCTTCTGATCACCTCCGTGTCCATCTGTGTTTAGTGTGTGCTGTTGCGGTGAAGAGATTGTTCTCTATATCAGTGCCAGTATTCCTGAACTCCGTTAGAGGCTTGAGCTTCCGTACGGGAACCAACATTAGTGTTCGTGTCGTCACAATACTCCTAAAAAACTGGACGCACTTTTATGGGCTTCAAATTTTGGGCTCCCATTCACTGCTATTAAAGCTTGTACGAGTCAGGACATTTATATATAAAACTCTGTGTTCGTCTGAAAGAAGAGTGTCACACACACCTAGGATGACTTGAGGGACAGGAAGTCATGGGCTAATCTTCATGTTGGGTTGACCTATCCCTATAACACATTCTTGATCTTCTCATTAAGATGGATGCACTTATCGTTGTTCTGCTTCCGTATCATCGCTAACTGAAGCGCCCTTCTCCAGATTACAGCACGTTTATTACAGCACAGATATTCAGATTAAACACTAGAGGACACGCTCGACAAAATACAATCTGCTTTCACCTCTCCTGCCCTTTCTCTCGCCAACAGATTCAGGTTTGAATTTTAGAGGGAAAACTGAGATAGAACTGTTATGCTCAAATATAAGATGGCATATTTAAACACACACACACACACACACACACACACACACACACACACACACACACACACTTAAGCATCAGTTGCAGTAGTGTATTTGTTTATGATGAAAAATGAGAAATTATATTTTTCATAAAGAACATGCAGCCTTTTTTAAGACTGAATTATAATTTGTATTTATTATATTTTATATATTGGGGAGAGCCGGGGCGAAAGTACATTTTTAGGTGGTTACCTAGAGGCCTCTGCTTCGCGTCAGGCGGTTCTTCACCTCTACACCGTGCAGTAAAATCCTTTAATGCATGGCTAGCCATGGATTATCTCTTACATATTACATTATAACATGTATTATGAATATCTTTATAATGCATTATAACATGTATTATGAATATCTTTATAATGCATTATAACATGTATTATGAATATCTTTATAATGCATTATAATGTGTATTATGAATATCTTTATAATGCATTATAACATGTATTATGAATATCTTTATAATGCATTATAACGTGCATTACAAATATCTTTATAATGCATTAAAACATGTATTATGAATATCTTTATAATGCATCATAATGTTCATTATGAATATCTTTATAATGCATTATAACATGTATTATGAATATCTTTATAATGCATTATAACTTGTATTATGAATATCTTTATAATGCATTATAACGTGTTTTATGGATATCTTTATAATGCATTATAATGTGTATTATGAATATCTTTATAATGCATTATAACGTGTTTTATGGATATCTTTATAATGCATTATAACATGTATTATGAATATCTTTATAATGCATTATAACATGTATTATGGATATCTTTATAATGCATTATAACGTGTATTATGGATATCTTTATAATGCATTATAATGTGTATTATGGATATCTTTATAATGCATTATAACATGTATTATGAATATCTTTATAATGCATTATAATGTGTATTATGGATATCTTTATAATGCATTATAATGTGTATTATGGATATCTTTATAATGCATTATAATGTGTATTATGAATATCTTTATAATGCATTATAATGTGTATTATGGATATCTTTATAATGCATTATAATGTGTATTATGAATATCTTTATAATGCATTATAATGTGTATTATGAATATCTTTATATTGCATTATAATGTGTATTATGAATATCTTTATAATGCATTATAACATGTATTATGAATATCTTTATAATGCATTATAATGTGTATTATGAATATCTTTATATTGCATTATAACTTGTATTATGAATATCTTTATAAAGCTTTGTATAATATAAGTAAAGTGTCCATTTTCTTCATGATCATATTTAGTAGTGAGATGCATTATTTGTCGGTGAGGTTGACTCCCGCTGTTGTATACGACAGGAAAAGCGTCCTGGAGTGAGAGCGGTCAGCGCGGATCTCTTGATTACAGGCGGAAGCAGCATGACCTCAGCTGATCCCTGGAGAAACGCCAGTGGCGGCCATTACGGCTCCGTCGTCCCACCAATGAGGCCAGATGGGTGGAGACCCACAACCACCCCACGACACGGGGCTTTCCAGCTCACATTCAGCCCACGAGGATCATGGGAAAAATCGGTTTCTAACGAGCCGAAGCGTCAGCGCTGTCATCCGTAAACCATCGGAGAGGCTGGAGGTGTGTGAGCCGCTCCCTTTCTATTTCAGAGCACAAGATCGGACTTGCCCCGTCGAAAGGGATTGCCAGGAGCTGTAAACACTTCCTGTCAGGAAGAGAGCACTTCCTCAATCCTGAAGCTCAGCTCACGTCTATTTTCCAGCACTAGAGCTGGAGTCTCTGCTCTCACTCCGACTAAACCGAAACCGGATAAAAACCAGCATCAGTAGAGCTTAAACCCCAGAGCGTTCTGCTTTAAACAGAGCTGGACAGTAACTCAGCTCATTTACTCGAGTCCTGTACTGAAGTTCACTGTTTGAGTCTCTGTGCTTTACTGGAGTATTATTTTTTCTGTAATCTTCTGACTTTAACTTCACTCCATCTGAAAGACAAATATCGTCCTCTTTACTCCACTACATTTCTATCAAGGTCCTCGAAGTGGAAAGTCGTTTCTGTCGCAGCTTTGAAAGTCAGTGATGATTTTTTTCTTCTTTAAAAGGTGTTTGGGTTTTTGCAGAAAGCCTTTCAGGAATCACTCTTGTAGAGTCTCGTGAAGTTCAATGATTTCACAGCATTTATTAAACACTGATTTATAGTTTAGAGCAAAATGACGGAAGAAGACGGATGTCCAAATGCTCATTTAGTGGAGGATTCACATAAACAAAGTTGATTCTGTCTTCAGTGAAGGTGAACAGTGTGAGAATATCAGATGTGTATCAGTGTATTGGATCCGTGCATTCGGCCTTAAAGTGACAGCAGCTTTGTAACTTTTCTACAAGTATTTAAATGAGTTTAAGTTAGTCGTCTGCTAGTGTGTCAGATGGAGCGTCACTGACTGGCTTAAACCATGATGGCATAATGTGCATTTATACAACTATAATACAATAATGCGGCGACATAAAGAAGGAAATGTACTTTTCATACTTAAGTACTTTTGAAAATAAATACTTCTGTACTTTTACTCCAGTAATGAAGTTGTGTGTGTAGTTTGTCCAGCTCTGATTAAAATGAACATTTTGGCCCAACAGTAAGGACTGTCCTGTCACCGCCGTGAAGTTGGCACTCCATAAAACGAAATAATCCCCAAAACTATGCCATTCGTTTGTGCCGTTTTGGTGTTCAAGATATTAAACATTATTTTTTTTTCAAGGAAAATAGATACAGCGTTTGTTTTAAGGGCACAAATCGAGAACAAATGAATGGCACTTGTTTGGAGCCACGTGGGGCGGAGATTGACGTCTAACAAACAAACAAAATTATGTTTAATATCTCAAAGACCAAAACAGCACAAACGTTCGTGCGGCACAAATCATCTCAAACGAATGGCATAGTTTTGGGGATTATTTCGCTTTATGGGGTCCCAACTTCACGGAGGTCCCGTCAGCCAAACCCAAGACCGGTCTCAGATTGACACCGGTCAAGGTTTTCTCCATGAAGCTGATGAAATGATTGCATATTTTCAATTCAAAATGGTGAAACTGGCATCACATTACTGTCAGCCGCTGAACACTTCTATCGTAAAACAGTCGGATATATTACGTGTTTATGTTTCACTGCTAAAACTAAAGCGTCTCGTCTTCAGTGGACAGGTAAAGGGTTAGTTAAATCCTGTCATTAATTCCTCCTGTGGTTGGCCAGCCGTCAGACCTCCGCTCATCTTCACACACAGATGAAGATATTAGTGTTGAAATCCGATGGCTCAGAAAGGCCTTCATTGACACCAATGTCATTTCCTCTCTCAAGACCCATAAAGGCACTAAAGACGTCGTTACAAAGCCCATCTCACTACAGCGGCTCTACAATCATTGATGAAGAGGCCAGAATAGAGTTAGTGCGCAAAAACACTAAATAACGACTTATATAGTGATGGCCGATTTCAGAACAAAGCTTCGAACCGTTATGAGTCAGTGAATCGATTCATGATTCAAACCGTTATGAGTCAGTGAATCGATTCATGATTCGAACCATTGTGAGTCAGTGAATCGATTCATGATTCGAACCGTTATGAGTCAGTGAAACGATTCATGATTCGGATCAAGATCGATTTTCATTTTTGGGTGAACTAACCATCTAAGCCCCGCCTACTTTGATTTAATTGGCCATCTCTGTCTTTTTGACATTTAACGAGCGCTATAAGACTGCAAAGGCAAACCTTAGAAAAAGGCAAAAATATTTCACTTTTTGTCACACTATATCAAGAATATCAAAACACTGGGACAATTTGTCCATTTCTCATTTTTGGGAGAGACTATCTGCTACTCTGACCATGTACTATATAGAGAAATCTGTCCTAATGTCAGTAAGATCTTTATTATAGATCCTATTCTCACCTGAACGTGATGCATATAGCACCAGTCAGGAGAAATGATCAAATATTAGCTCATTAATCTGATCAAAACTGAGGAAATATTCCTCCAGTGTAGATCATCTGTTCTCTGTGTGAATATATATTAAAGTGTGATTTATTCCTGTGATCAGAGCTGAGTTCATCATCATTACTCCAGTCTTCAGAGTCACATGATCCTTCACTAATCAATATAATAGCAAAGTTATGATTATAATTAGGGATGTGCCACTATATTGATATGAGCTGATATATTCACACATAAAGAACATCTGTTTTACATCCTAATAATATTCCACTGCGTTTAAACACAGCCCTGGGGAGCAGAAGAGACCAAAAACACATTTAAAAGTTTTAATTATTCCAAACTGTGACTGCTAGTGTGTGATAATACATCAGAAGTGAGTGTGTGAGTGTGTGTGTGTGTGTGTGTGCAGCTCTCGAAAGACTTGCAGTGTGATGGTTAATTAAACATCAGTGTGTGTGTGGGAGTGTGTGTTCATTCAGACTCCAGTGGATAAATGTGATGCTTTTATCTTTCAGTGAGGTCAACTGCCTCGCTCACCTGTTCAATTAGAGGAAAACCTCACACACACACACACACAAACACACACACACACGTTTGTTTTTGTGGCATATGGGGACTCTCCATAGGCGTAATGGTTTTTATACTGTACAAAGCGTATTTACTATCCCCTTACACTGCCCCTACCCCTAAACCTACCCAACACACACACACACACACACACACACACACACAGCCCCTAACCCTACCCATCACAGGAAACATTCTGCATTTTTACTTTCTCATAAAAACTCCTCCTGTGTGATTTATAAGCCTTTTGTAAAGTGGGGCCATGGGTAATGTCCTCATATTACACCCTCTCCTGTAATACCTGTGTCATACCCATGGCATTATACACATTTGAGTCCTCATATGTCACACACACACACACACACACACACACACACACACACACACAGTTACCATAGTTACACATAACCGAACCGCAGAATGCATTCAGACCAATGAAGAGAAAGCGACTGGTAATGAATAACGGCATCATATCATCTGAAGGACTCCACTCTTTCACTACAGGCACAAAATATAACATTTCTCTAAAACGGCTGCAGAAAAGAAAACGTTTCCCAAAATTAATAAATGCCACAAATGGAAGTAAAATTTATACCTGAGCCAAGAAAATAAATGTCAAGCATTTGAGCATAAATCTTAAGATTAGAAACTTTTCAAGGTCATTACAAAGAATTGAATTGAGTGTGTATATTAATATATGATGCTAATTAACTGCCAATATTAATGATGCTGGTTCAAATTAATGCATACGACACACATTTGTATGGAAGGATGAGAGCAATCCTGCAGATTGAACACACACACACACACACACACACACACACACACACACACACACACACACACACACACACACACACACACACACACACTGGTGTTGTTACGCATGTCTCCTGGAAGACTCACGGTCTGACTTGAAGTGTCTTTATGATCAATATTATATTCATCAATAACTCAGTAATCCAGAAGCCTCTGAGAAGCGCACCGGGCCGAGGGGAATATTTAACCTGAAGTTAGTTTAGAGAAGAACAACAGCAGACACACGCTGAGCGCAGACAAGGTCACGGCACGGTGTGTGTGTGTGTGTGTGTGTGTGTGTGTGTGTGTGTGTGTGTGTGTGTGTGTGTGCTACTGTGCTTTCATTATCTTCTGTTTATCATTCAGTAATTCACTTTCAGAAGTCCTTCAGCAATTTACCTGTGTGTGAGCGTGAGCAAGCAAGCGTGAGTGTGTGTGTGTGTGCAATCAAGCGTGAGTGTGTGTGTGCGCGCAAGCGAGCGTGAGTGTGTGTGAGTGAGAGTAAGTGTATGTGTGTGTACATATGCATGCGTGTGGTGTGTGTGCGAGAAAGCTTGAGTGTGTGTGTGTGAGAGAGAGCATGTGCCCTTGTTTATATTACATTGTGGGGACCAGTCAGCGGTCCCCACTTTTCAAAAGGCTTATAAATCACACAGGAGGAGTTTTTATGAGAAAGTAATGTTTCCTCTGATGGGTAGGTTTAGGGGCTGTGTGTGTGTGTCTGTGTGTATGGTGTGAGAATGCAAGCAAGCATGAGTGTGTATGGTGTGTGTGTATGAGTGAGATTATGAGTGCGTAAGAATGTCTGTGTGCGCGCGTGTGACAGTGAGTGTGTGTGTGCGCGTGTGTGTGTTTAATTAGCACTACTATGAAACCATAATTGATCATCTCTCAGCTGAGAAGGTCTCATAATCATCAACAACAACACACAATAAGAACAAAGAAATCAGAGGAGAATATGATCCGCTTTCCAGCAGATAGTCGGCCTTATATTCCCCCGGCTGAACATACGTATCATTATATAAAATACAAACTATGAAATTAGTGTTTTCACAATATCAAAATATCTTCTCTGTTATCCCTGATTGGATATTCGCACCGGTGTCTCTAAGAGTCTCTAATGACCGAATGAACCGAACGCCTGAATCAAGATAACAAAACCCTTGACACAGATATCGGCATTCTCAGCATTAGGAAACATTTACATAATTATCATCCACTTGTCCAGTAATTAAGACATTAGTTGGCCTTTTCAAAGCACTCGGACATCCTGGTGTGCCGGTCGATGCGTTCGGTACGAGCAGAATAAAGCCAGCTAATGACTCTATGATGGTAGACACGACGGCAAACCATCGCCAGTCCAGCACCGGGTCCCTTTAAGAGCCGTCCATGAGACAAGAATACAGACACTAATATATCAGCAAAACTTAGATAACAAAATTCTGAACATTTCAAAAAATTCTGCTCACCAAGGCTCATTTATTTGATCAGAAAATACAGTAAAACAGTGAAATATTATTCCAATGTAAATCAGCAGAACATTGGCCAAAGCATCACACTGCCTCCGCCGGCTCGCCTTCTTCCCATAGTGCATCCTGGGGCCATGTGTTCCTCAGGTAAGACACACACACACACACACCCGGCCATCCACGTGATGTAGAAGAACAACAAACTGAGCTGCTCTGTGTATTCTGACAGCTTTCTATCAGAACCAGCATTAACTTGTGGAGCAGTTTGAGCTCCAGTAGCTCGTCTGTTTGATCGGACCCCACGGGCCAGCCTTCGCTCCCCACGGTCATCAATGAGCCTTGGCCGCCCATGACCCTGTGGCCGGTTCTCCACTGGTCCTTCCTTGGAGCACTTTTGATAGATACTGACCACTGCAGACCGGGAACAGCCCACAAGAGCTGCAGTTTTGGAGATGCTCTGACCCAGTCGTCTAGCCGTCACAATCTGGCCAAACTCGCTCAAATCCTTACGCTTGCCCATTTCTCCTGCTTCACACACATCAACTCTGAGGACGAAATGTTCACTTGCTGCCTAATATATCCCACCCACTAACAGGAGCCGTGATGAACAGATCATCACACACACAACACACACACACACACACACACACACACACACACACACACACACACACACACACACACACACACACACACCACTGGAGCAGTTTCTAATGCAGATCCTTCATCAGGCTTGTGCTTCAGTGATTGAGCGTTTGATAACCGAGCTGACCAGCACCAGCGTCAGGCCTCGCTGACCGCAGTAATCAAACTACAGCTCGAATCGTTACGCTGCTTTTAATTAGCCGTCCCAGAAGCCGCGGCGTTTATTGATGAGTCAGTCGCCTGACGTCTCGCTTTGATCAGCTCAGCAAGAAGGAGAAGGACAGTAACAACTGCATGTCATTCACTAACGACACTCACTAACTCTCAGAGCAGAGCGATAGCTGCAGATAAGCAGATAGCGTGTGTGTGTGTGTGTGTGTGTGTGTGTGTGTGTGTGTGTGTGTGTGTGTGTGTGTGTGTGTGTGTGTAGGTATAGGGCCAGAGTGTGTGTGTGTGTGTGTGTGAGATGGGTAGGTTTAGGGGCAGTGTAAGGGGATAGAAAATACAGTTTGTACAGTATAAAAACCATTACGCCTATGGAGAGTCCCCATAGGTCACAAAAACAAACGTGTGTATGTGTGTCTGTGTATGTGTGTGTATGTGTGTGTGTGTGTGTGTGTGTGTGTGTGTGTGTGTAGCATCTGTTGAAGCTTGCATCATAAACTTCCACTAAACACCGCACAGGCCGCACCTGGCAGGTAAAGGTGTGTCAGGAATGAAGAGCAGAGGAAGTGTTGAGAGAGTTACACGTTTGCGGTCGCTCTAGCTGACGGAAACACTTACACTGATACACTCACAACATGCGTGAATGAGTGTGTGTGTGTTTGTATTACATTGTGGGAACCAGTCAGCGGTCCCCACTTTTCAAAAGGCTTATAAAGCAGACAGGATTATTGAGAAAGTAAAAATGCAGAATGTTTCCTGTGATGGGTAGGTTTAGGGGCTGTGTGTGTGTGTGTGTGTGTGTGTGTGTGTGTGTGTGTCCCCTTAATGTAAACTTCATGACAGCTCTAACACAGGTGTTTTACCCTGTATGGTTTGATTCTCATGTGGGACAGCATGTCTTCTGGAGATCACTTTTATATGTGATATAATGCACACTGAGTGCTATGAAGATTGTCCATCTAAAGCATCCAGAATAAGCCATGTTTACTCCATGTCCTCACTCGTAACCGAAATAAAATAACTCGTCTGACCGGTTATGACACAGACCTCATCTCCTGTACTCTTACAGAGCATGCCAGACACAGATATTTCCACACGGAGGACACTGGAGGAGTAAACCTTCACACACACACACACACACACACACACACACACACACACACACACACACACCACAGCTTCAGTCCAACCATTACTGGAGAGGCGTCAGTAAATAATCCATTTTACACTATTTAATGATCCTTTCATTACAAAAAAAAATGACAAGTTAGCGTTATAAAATGATTAAATAAATAAATAAATAAATTAGTTAATGTCTTAATTTAATATTGAATTAACTTAATGAAAAAAAAGTTAAACCTAAAAAACTCCTGAATTTTTTTTTAAAAAAAATGACGTTATTGTTATAATTTTAATTTAATGTCGAATTAACTTAATTAATGAAAAAAAGTGTTAAAACTCAAAATTCCTGACAAAAAATTAAGTTTTTATAAAAATGTAAAAAATGACAAGTTAGCGTTATAAAATGATTCAAATAAATAGCTAATATTTTTATTTAATAGGCCTATTGAACTAGCTTAATGGGAGAAAAAAAGTTATAAACCAAAAACGCGGTTTTCTGTCAGATGTCCAGCAGCTGCTGGACCGGAGCGCGGCTCACCCGCTCGGCTCTACCTGTGGAGGTAAAGCGCACGTCGGTCTTACCTTCTCCGGCTTGCCGCTGCCGCCGTTCTCGGGCTCCGGAGAACCGGGGGATTTGACCGCGGTCACCCCGCTACTGCTGCCCGAGCTCGAGCCGCTCCGCTCGCCCGTCTCCACCTTGATGAGTCGGTGCTTCGGAGAGCCGTATCCCGCGGAGCCCGCGGAGCTCAGTCCGGTGGAGAAGGGCATGTTTCCGCCCGGCGTGTACGGGTCCTCGAAGTCCAGCTCCTTCTGGAGTTTGTAGGCGGTGAGGATGTCGGGCTGCGCGGGCATCAGCCCGGAGCCCGGCGGCGGCTGGAGGAGGTGCGCGGGGGCGGCGGCGGCGGCGGAGACCGCGGTGTGGAAGTGTCGGTAGTCCGGTTTCGGAGGCGCGGGTGGCGGGGCTTTGGTGGTTTTGAAACCCAGGTGCTCCTTGAACCATCTGGCCATGCTGCCAGCGCATTGCTCAAAACTCAAGACGCGAGATTTATCCAGGCTCAGTCCGAGTGCTGTGAAATGCCCCCTGTTCACTTTCTGTTTGGAGAAACTCTGCGCGTGTGTGTGTGTTTTGAGAGAGTGTGTGTGACAGCTGAGCTACACACTGGGAAATTATACCTGAGAACACTCACTGCCACCTATCGGTGTACTCTGCCATTGAAAGGCACAAGAAATATTTTTCTTCTAAAAAAACAAAACCCAATACTGTCATTGCATGTGTTAGACTGCTCGTGTGTGATGTGCTGGCACGCTATCACTGTAGATTTATCACATAATACATTATTACTTGACATTTGTGAAAGTGCATTATTGAATCCATTTGTTTTGTGTTGAGTGTCAGAGGAGCCAGAGATCATTCGTGAGATTAAGATCTAACTGCCTTAAAATGAGCAATATACACTTTAGACCTGTCATAACTCCATTTGAACTCTATGCACATTATACACTATTATAACATTATAAGAAAAGGTTCTAGCGCCGCTACGTGTTTGGAACCCACTGTAAA
This sequence comes from Pseudorasbora parva, assembly GCF_024679245.1. NCBI lineage: Eukaryota > Metazoa > Chordata > Actinopteri > Cypriniformes > Gobionidae > Pseudorasbora > Pseudorasbora parva. The sequence continues at coordinate 1,184,362 of NC_090187.1, read as the reverse complement.
AAACATGTCAGGCCTCTCCAATTGAGAATCTTCTAGTGGTGGGTCACATCTACATTTTTTAGCTGGCCAAATTGAATTTCTGTGATTTGATGTCATTCACTGAAATTCAGTTTGGCCAACTAAAAAAATTAGATGTGACCCATCAATAGAAGATTCTCAATTGGAGAGGCCTTTTTTTTTTTTTTACAGTGTACAAGGTTCTTTAAAGCTGCTGTCTGTCACTTTTTTTGTGTTCAAGATTTACAAAAATTATATAATGAGAATGTACAACATGAATCCATTTTCCAAACCTTGTTTTTGTCTTACCCTGAATCATTATGATACACTTATAATAAGGGTTTATATTGGGACTATTTCAGACCAGACTGGTCGGTACCGCTGCGGAGGAGCACAGCCCCTGCGTGATCCGCCATAGACACAGACAGAGAGAAGTAGATCCGGCTGCAATGTTCTTCCACAAGACACATGCAGTTCTGTTTATTACCACTAGAGCGCAAAAAGTTCCTTTTATGCTAAAACGGTTCTATAATGACAAGAACGAACCCTTTTGGCACTTAAAAATAGTTCTAAATAAAACTTTTTAGGGGTTCCAGATAGCACCGATAGAACCTTCTAAGGCCCCGATCACACAGAACACGTTTTTGCAGCGAGAAGCGCCTTTTTTGAAGGTATTTCGATTGGCAGAGAGCGTTATGTGCGCTGCTTTTGCGCTCCGGGCGCCTCGCGTTTTCGCGTTTTAACCGCCCGCTGCGCCTCGCGTTTTAACCGCCCGCTGCGCCTCGCGCTTTAACCGCCCGCTGCGCCTCGTTTTAACCGCCCGCTGCGCCTCGTTTTAACCGCCCGCTGCGCCTCGTTTTAACCGCCCGCTGCGCCTCGCGTTTTAACCGCCCGCTGCGCCTCGTTTTAACCGCCCGCTGCGCCTCGTTTTAACCGCCCGCTGCGCCTCGTTTTAACCGCCCGCTGCGCCTCGTTTTAACCGCCCGCTGCGCCTCCCGTTTTAACCGCCCGCTGCGCCTCCCGTTTTAACCGCCCGCTGCGCCTCCCGTTTTAACCGCCCGCTGCGCCTCCCGTTTTAACCGCCCGATGCGCCTCCCGTTTTAACCGCCCGCTGCGCCTCCCGTTTTAACCGCCCGCTGCGCCTCCCGTTTTAACCGCCCGCTGCGCCTCCCGTTTTAACCGCCCGCTGCGCCTCCCGTTTTAACCGCCCGCTGCGCCTCGCGTTTTAACCGCCCGCTGCGCCTCGCGTTTTAACCGCCCGCTGCGCCTCCCGTTTTAACCGCCCGCTGCGCCTCCCGTTTTAACCGCCCGCTGCGCCTCGCGTTTTAACCGCCCGCTGCGCCTCCCGTTTTAACCGCCCGCTGCGCCTCCCGTTTTAACCGCCCGCTGCGCCTCGCGCTTTAACCGCCCGCTGCGCCTCGCGCTTTAACCGCCCGCTGCGCCTCCCGTTTTAACCGCCCCGCTGCGCCTCCCGTTTTAACCGCCCGCTGCGCCTCGCGTTTTAACCGCCCGCTGCGCCTCCCGTTTTAACCGCCCGCTGCGCCTCCCGTTTTAACCGCCCGCTGCGCCTCCCGTTTTAACCGCCCGCTGCGCCGCGCGTTTTAACCGCCCGCTGCGCCTCGCGCTTTAACCGCCCGCTGCGCCTCCCGTTCTAACCGCCCGCTGCGCCTCCCGTTTTAACCGCCCGCTGCGCCTCGCGTTTTAACCGCCCGCTGCGCCTCCCGTTTTAACCGCCCGCTGCGCCTCCCGTTTTAACCGCCCGCTGCGCCTCGCTTTTTAACCGCCCGCTGCGCCTCCCATTCTAACCGCCCGCTGCGCCTCCCGTTTTAACCGCCCGCTGCGCCTCGCGTTTTAACCGCCCGCTGCGCCTCCCGTTCTAACCGCCCGCTGCGCCTCCCGTTCTAACCGCCCGCTGCGCCTCGCGTTTTAACCGCCCGCTGCGCCTCCCGTTTTAACCGCCCGCTGCGCCTCCCGTTCTAACCGCCCGCTGCGCCTCCCGTTCTAACCGCCCGCTGCGCCTCGCGTTTTAACCGCCCGCTGCGCCTCCCGTTCTAACCGCCCGCTGCGCCTCCCGTTCTAACCGCCCGCTGCGCCTCGCGTTTTAACCGCCCGCTGCGCCTCCCGTTTTAACCGCCCGCTGCGCCTCCCGTTCTAACCGCCCGCTGCGCCTCGCGTTTTTGAAGGAGCGCTCCAAGCGCACGAAGTTGAAAAAAAGTCAACTCTGAGCGAAAAAGCGCCCGACGTCATCACGTTTATTTTCTGTTGTCCAATCGTATGAATGGAGAGGCGGTCTTCCGTCGTGGTGAGCGACCGTAACATTGATTAGATTGACAGGACAGCTGATTCGGGGGTTTCCTAGCAACATAAAAAAGCACACTGCTCTTTTCTGAATGAAAAAACACCAACCAAAAAAGGCAGTGCAGTGAGCCTCGCGTTTTCGAACCTGAAAAACTCGTTTGGTGTGATCGGGGCCTTAGAGTGTAGTTTATTCCATTTTTGTTTTTACATTTTACAGTATTTTGAACCACACTGTAAACATTTTTTGTTGGTTTAACTTAAAAAGGTAAGTAATTAAAATTAAAAATTTGAGTTGATTCAATAAAGGAAATTGGTTTAATAAATAGAAACTCAAAATATTATTGTATCTGAACCACATAAAAATTGTGATAAATCATGAAAATAGCACTATTTGGCTGCGTCATCACAAATAAAACACACATTACCCAATATGCTTACATCTTTTAATAATATTTGAATAAAGGTTGTTCTTTGTATTAACTCAAAGTTTTAATTTCAAGGAACTCAAAATTTTAAGGCAACCAGGAAACTTTTTTTCTAAATAATTTTTTACAGAAGTGGACATTTTTGTTTAATGGCTAAATTTATTTACCCAAGCTTGACCACAATATTTTATGTTTTAAAAGATCCAAGAAAATATTTGTCTCGTGTAGATAAGACTTAAAAAAGAAAGAAAAAAGACTTGTTTAGATTATAATGTACACTGTAAAAAATACATTGTTGGTTTAACTTAAAAAAGTAAGTAACCTGGTTGCCTTAAAATGTTGAGTTTATTGAAATTAAAAATGTGAGTTGATACAATGAAGGAAATTTGTTTAATAAATAGAAACTCAAAATATTATTGTATCTGAACCATATAAAAAATTTGATATATCATGAAAATAGCACTATTTGGCTGCGTCATCAGAAATAAAACACACACAATTACCCAATATGCTGACAGAATCTTTTAACAATATTTTAATAAAGGTTGTCAAATCTCTAAAATGTTCATTGTATTAACTCAAAATTTTAAGGCAAACTTATTTTTAAAATAATAATTTACTACAGTGTAGGTTATTCCTCTTAAGCTAATCTGGGAAGGCCCTTTCAATGGAAGTGAAGAATAGTGTCAGAGTTAAGACCTTCTAGTATGGCCTTATATGATAAAAGCCTTTTTAAAGCGTGCTGGTGAATAAAACATCCCAGGTTCAGCTTCAACACCTGTACGAGTTTCTCATCAGACCCTAAAACATGCACAGAATTACCCAGAAGACATCTGGACGATCATTACGGCACGATAAATAAATAAAAAACGCCAGATTTACAAAAACCCTGAATCAGTCAGTAATGTAAGATTTCTAAAGCGATGTCATCTATTGAGAGTCCTGTAGATGAGTAAACCTCCGCCAGCTTGCCTCGGCTCTTCAGAAACAAACAGGCTTTTCACTGAGAAACACGAACACACACGTTACTTACAAGAGCCAGGGACACTGCTGAGGCTTTTTATGAAGTAATATTTCTTTTTAATACGCGTGTCCTTCAGGACAAAAGGAGCGAAGCAGCGAGCAGTTTAACCCTCGACAGACATCATGCTTCGTTTGCCTTCTGCGATTCAGTCACAGCTCAGATTAAAGACTCCAGTCGCTCACAGGCTTCACTCCACCGATAAACAACCGCAGGACATGTCTATAAGCATTTATTATTAACTGTTTTAGTTTACCTTTGTTCTTATCTTTGGTTATTGTTATTTTATATGTTCATTTGAGTTAAATATGATGAGTGAAAACTGGGTTTGATGGAGAAATCGTAAGTTTGACAGTAAGGTTTGAGTGTGTGTAAATCTGTGGAGGGTATGATGAGTGAGAATGGGTTTAAGAAGAAGGTTTCTGAGTATAAATCAGGGAATAGAGATTAAAATGGATGTTATGAACGTGTTTGAGAACGAAATGAAGGAGAGGTGTTCTAGTTAAGATGGTACTGTAAACTGAAGGATGGTTTATTTTTATATCAGACCATTATTGTGGATCGTTTTATTTTATTTTATTTATTTATTTTAATTATCTTTACAACTGTTTTAACTCTCCTTGTTTTTAATTTTTAATCCGTACACATTGTATTCTTATTATTGCAGTGTTTACTCTAAATTATTTATTATTGTGTTAATAATCTTGAGTTAGATTAACTTCAAATCTTCTCTGATGACGAGGGGCGGGGCCACCTGTCACTCACAGGAGATCAGCCAATAGCAAACCACAGCCATCCAATCAATTCCCCACAGACACAATCAAGCCCCGCCCACATTTGCTCTTGTTCATTAACCCATGACCTCAAGTCGTGTCTGAAAACATGCATTTACAAGAAACTACGGCTTTTCTTTGTGCTTGAGTTGAAGGCGTGTCAGTGGCTGTAATATACCAAAATTATCGCAATATCCATATCGCAACGGCGCGCAATAGCCTATCTGAATGATTTTAATAGGCGACTTTAACATTGTGAAAAGGGTTAGTTTTAGGTCGTCATGGTAGAGAATAGACTGGACACACGACTGTTGACTTGCTTGACATTAAAAAAGAGTTATTAAAGGTAATAATTTGCAGTCTCGTGCTGTCTCACACACACACACACACACACACACACACACACACACACACACACACACACAAGCCCTTCACCTGTCCATCACGAGTTGAATCTGAGAATGAAATGAGTGTTCGGCTCATCTGCGCCACAGAAGAGATGACAACAGTCACAGATTACCTTTATATAATGTATACATATATATTTATCTACAGGCCTCTCTCTCTCTCTCTCTCTCTCTCTCTCTCTCTCTCTCTCTCTCTCTCTCTCTCTCTGTGTGTGTGCGCTGAGGATGATCCTACTTTATATTTCATAGGTTAACCTTAACTACAGATATAATGCTTATTTACTCAAAACACAGAACACACCTGAGACTGAAGGAAATGAATAATAAAATCTAGTTGCACAAACAAACACACACACACACACACACACACGCACACACACACACACACACACACACACACACACACACACACACGCACACACACACGCACACACATGTCGTGTTTCCATGTTTTATGGGGACTTTCCATAGGCATAATGGATTTCATACTGTACAAACTGTACATCCTATCCCCCTACACTGACCCTGCCCCTAAACCTACCCAACACACTCACACACACACACACTGCCCCTAAACCTACCCATCACAGGAAACATTCTGCATTTTTACTTTCTCAAATAAACTCCTCCTGTGTGATTTATAAGCTGTTTTCCTCATGGGGACCTAAAAATGTCCCCACAAGGACAAGGATTTCGGATATTGCCATCTTTGTGGGGACACACACATGTGTCGGTGTGTTATATTGTGGTTGTGTTAAAGTGAAGCGTTTGTGTGTGTTGCTGCACACGATTGGATGAAACTAAAGTCGGAGTCAAAGTGCCGTATAGAGCAGCGTTTAAACACAGCGTGCGTTCGTCAGCGGCTGTGCTGTGCGGATATTCGCCTTTTGCAGTTCCATGAGCTCAAATACTAATAAATGAATAAATAGAAAAAAGCGCTTAATATGGACGGAGGTCTCTCTCGCGTTGGCCGGTCAATTCAGAAGACAAACCAGTGGGCCGCTGTCGCTGCATGTTATCAGTGGCACAAAAAAACCTATCGGCCCCAAAGTGTGTCGGCCCACCGGGAAAAGGCCTGGTATGCCAGATTACCAGTCCAGTCCTGACGCCGCCTCTACACACACACGAGCGTCCCATTGTTAACCCGTGGGGTTTAATCTGGAGTCGGCCCACCCTCTCTAACAGCTCCAGCTCTTCTGGGAAGGCTTTCCTCAAGGTTTAGGAGTGTGTTTATGGGGATTTTTGCCCATTCTTCTAGAAGCTCATTTGTGAGGTCAGGCACTGATGTTGGACGAGAAGGCCTGGCTCTCAGTCTCCGCTCTAATTCATCCCAAAGCTGATCTATCGGGTTGAGCTCAGGACTCTGTGCAGGCCAGTCCAGTTCCTCCACACCAAACTCCTCATCCATGTCTTTATGGAGCGACGCTTTGTGGAGCGACTGGAGCGCAGTCATGCTGGGACAGGAAGGGGCCGTCCACAAACTGATCCCACAAAGGCAGGAGCATGAAATTATCCAAAATGTCTTGCTGAAGCATTAAGAGTTCCTTTCACTGGAACTAAGGGGCCAAGCCATGAAAAACAACCCCACCCCATAATCTCCCCTCCACCAAACTTTACACTTGGCACAATGCAGTCAGGCGAGTCCCGTTCTCCTGGCGACCGCCAAACCCAGACTCGTTCATGTGATTCTTTCACTAATGTGTGTAGAAGCGTCTGCAGGCCGAGAGCTGGAGTTATACACCTGTGGCCATGAAGAGACTGAACACCTGAACTCAGGGATCTCAATACTTTTGGCAATATAGTGTAGCTTTTGTTAGCTGGGTAAGTCATTACTAACAATTACTAAATCATCTAAAATTGCTCTCATGTATGTCCCGAATGTGATAATATTGCCTGTCCTACAGTAAAGCGTCTCTTACACTCGCGATGAGGCTGACGATGAAGTCACGCCTTCTTCAAATTTTCCCCCAAAACAATACAATAAGTTTTGCTTGTCTAGTAAATGTTTCTTAATGTAAGAATCTTTAGATGTTTGGACTAGAAACAAGACAAAAATACTGAGCAAGAGAAGCATTTTTTGCAGTGTGTTGATAGTGATCTTTAAAGTCCATTTGAATGTTATTCTGCTGGAGCATGCAGCCATCTTCTGGGAAACAATTCCCATATTTACCATTTGAAGTGATTTTCCCAAATGTCAGACGGAAAAAATAAATACATAAATATCAAACAGCCGAGCCGGATCAGATTGTCTAAAGGGGAATGAGGATTTTGGCTCTCTATATCTGCGCCAGTCCATCTCAGCGCCTCCATATCTGCTCTTAATTCTTTTATGGCTTCACCTTTTCACCTTTCCATCTTTTTTTAAAGGCTTTCTCTTCCGCTAGCTCTGACATTTCACTGACTCCTTCATGAAAATGCTCTATGAATATCCACAGAGTTTCCAATCCTCCGCTCGTACAGCGTTTAAACCTCTGACGGCTTGTCATCAGTCAGCTTTTGTTGAGCTGTGCATCCACATCTTCCTCTCGAAACTCCAGAACTGTCTAATAAAGGAGGATCCTTCATAACTGAATATGAATATGAGCTCACGAGGGACTCGAATCTGTGATGGGTTGAAGCGGTTGGTTTCCATGCGTACTAAAACGTTACTTAAAAATATCTCGCTATATGCACTCTAAGGCCCTGTCCACACAAACACGGGTATTTTTAAAACCGCAGCTTTTTCTACGCGGTTTGGCTGTTCGTCCACACGCAAACGCTGTATCCAGTTACTAAAACCGGACTTTTTTGAAAACTCCGGCCAGGGTGAAGATTTTTAGAAACTCCGGTTACAGCGTTGTCGTGTAGATGGTGAAACCGGAGATTTCGGCTTTTTAAATTGAAGTGCGCGCCGTTCTCTCCTTTGTTTGATATTAGATATTCCACATCTCCTTTTGATTTACGTGAGTCGATTCTATGCGGTGGACTCCACTAACAGCGCTTATCACACGTATATCCTACAGATACATGTTCAGTTATTTCATTGTATTGCAGAACAAAGGCGCCAGAATGCAATAATACAAAATAGTAAAGCAAGTGTGTGAAGCTATTACAGTCCACTTCGGTCCTGCACCTGTGTATACAGTTACCTGTCACTGAGTCCAA
>NC_090187.1:1158797-1171297 GCF_024679245.1 Pseudorasbora parva | reverse complement strand
GGGATGTTCCTAAATCGTCCTCTTCTGGTTATGAAAGTGCTGCGGTTCATGGCTCCTGACGTGACTTTAGGGGACGTTACGTGTAGGTTATTCTATGGTCATAGAGCAACATTACCAAGAGGACATTTGGGACATAAAGACATTTGGGACATAAAGACATTTGGGACATAAAGACATTTGGGACATAAAGACATTTGGGACATAAAGACATTTGGGACATATCTTGCTCAGGGATCAGTCTCGACACTACAGGGACCAACCTAGAATGTTATTTTTTTGGTCCTATTTAGGTCCTTCCATCACGTCTACTGAATGTTTACTGAACGTGTGTGTGTGTGTGTGTGTGTGTGTGTGTGTGTGTGTGTGTGTGTGTGTGTATGTGTGTGTGTGTGAATCAATGTACTCTAGGCTGATATGCTAATGAGGGTCAATAAAACACAGGATTTGCACAAAAGTTGCTTCTCAAAGATGGATCAATACCAACTCTTTGTCTGACTTCATATTCAGGACATGTGAGTGCCGCAAGTTATATTTTAAAAGAATGCTAACGGCTAATGTGGCTAAAGTTAGCATCGCCTCCGACTGTATTCACAGAGATCAGTGGTAGCTTTAGCCACATTAGCACATTCAGAAAGGCGATTTGCAAACACTTATTATAAAGTGCAGTACTTGGATATATGAAGCTGGATCATGATGAGTTGGTATTGAGAAGCAATTTTTGTGCAAATCCTGTCTTTTACTCTTTACCTTCTGGAAACGTTACGAAGCGACGTCCTTAACACCAGCGGTTCTGGGAACATCAAATTACGGCTACACTTCAGAATAATGGTCATTAGTTAACATGAACTAATAATGAACTGCACTTACACTGTCAGAAAAAAGGTACATCACTGTCACTGGGGCGGTACTCTAAGGTACAAAACCAAAGGTACTAATATGTTCCCTTAAGGTACTAATATGTACCATTTAGGGGTTAGTAAGGTATAGAGATGCACCTTTTCACTTTTGTACCTTAGGGTACCGCCCCAGTGACAGCACTGTACCTTTTTTTTCTGAGACTGCATGAAGCATTTATTTATCTTTATTTTTAAAAGGAAATGGTGTATAGATTAAATTTTATTTCTGTGGATAATGATGATAAATTAGTCTTATTTTGGTGTTGTTGAGATTTTGATGGCATGAATATTGCACTAAAATTTGTATTTATTGGTTGTACACACACACACACACACACACACACACACACACACACACACACACACACACACACACACACACACACACACTATCTGTCGATACACTAACTCTGTCACTCACGCTGTAACACAGGCTTTTCTCCGCAGCTTTAGTTGGGATTGCTATAGTATTTATTTTGGCAGTTTCTGGTGTACATGTGCGATGGCGTTCAGAAAGGCAGGCCGTGCCGAGATGGTCTTTGCCATGTTTGTGTGCGGAGCCAAAAGAAAGCATTTTAGTTTTTCCTTCATAAAGACAATCCCAGCGCACAGGGAACGTTCTGACAAGGTTCTCTCAATTATCCATTTTTCTTTTAAGCCAAAAATCATTCGAAAATTAAAGGGTTAGTTCACTCAAGAATGAATCTTCTGTCATTAACTCGTCTCCCTAATGTCGCTCCACACCCGTCAGACCTCCGTTCATCTTCACACACAGTTTAAGATATTTTATATTTAGTCCGAGAGCGTATGCAAGTGTATGCACACTATACTGTCCATGTCCAGAAAGGGAATAAAAACATCATCACAGTAGTCCATATGAGGACTCATACTGTGATGATGTTTTTATTCCCTTTCTGGACATGGACAGTATAGTGTGCATACACTTGCATACGCTCTCAGACTAAATATAAAATATCTTAAACTGTGTGTGAAGATGAACGGAGGTCTGACGGGTGTGGAGCGACATTAGGGAGACGAGTTAATGACAGAAGATTCACTTTTGGCTGAACTAACCCTTTAAGATCACATTCCATGAAGATATTTTGTGAATGTCACACAGTAAATATATATTATTAGTAGTAATATGCATTGCTAAGGACTTGATTTGGACATCTTTAAAGGGATAGTTCACCCCAATAATGAGAGTGTGATGTTTATCCGCAGGGCGTCTGAGATGTAGGTGTGTGTGTTTCTTCAGGAGAACACAAATGAAGATTTTTTAACTCAACCGTTGCTCATATAATGCATGTTAATGGGGTGTAATTAGAATAGACCTCATTGACATGCATTATACGAGCAATGGTTGAGTTAGGGGGGGGGGGGGGGGTGAACTATCCCTTTAAAGGAGATCTTCTGGCTACAGGCTACTGAATGCTTCCATGTGACACGTGTCGTATTTTATGGGTTTGTGACAGGATTTCGTGCAAAAAAAAGTTGTATTTGTTATTTAATGCAAATCCTGAGTTGTTCTTCTGTGTGTGTTCCTGAGACTCGATAAACACACAGGTTATCACATTCACATGTCCTCTCAGTAAAGAGAGCACTCGGATACTTTCGTCCCGTCGGATCACAGTCCAGTTTGTCATCCGAAATCATTTCCGACCAATCACTGCTCTGTGAAACCACACGCGGAGTAACGAGCTCAGTAGTCGTTAGGCTTCGTTCTGATTATATTAATTATGTATTTGTAACCGGTCCTCTGACGACCGCCGTTACGCTCTCTTTCCCTCTTTCTCTCTGCGTTGTGTTTAAGGAAAAACCAGGACACTCTCACTGCTGCTCATCAATTGGGGATCTTTATTGACACCAAACTGGCTCAGAAATGGATGTTGTCTGTGAATTGATATGCACAAAGATATCTCTTCATGGAAGATTCACAAGATATCCTCTCTCCAGTGCATGCAATGCGAACTCATATGTTTACAATTTAAAAGAAATAATACTAACATTGAGACATAGCGTTATTCACAGTGCAAGAACATGAAAATGAAATAAAAGTAAAATACCTGTGAATTGATATGCACAAAGATATCTCTTCATGGAAGATTCACAAGATATCCTATATGACATAATAACTGTTAATACTCAGAACCATGCCAACAACATATCATTCCATGCACTCGATATAACTACATATTTTCAATTCACACGGATACAAAACATAGACCAAAACACTGCTAATAGTCTCAAGATAGTCCACAGCAAGATATAGGACCAATTTATACACTTTAAAGACTTAATTTGTCCATAATACGAAGAGCTCAGAAAACCGCTTACCTCTCTCCAGTGCATGCAATGCGAACTGGCGAGAGGCGCGCATTCACTCGAAAATGGCGTCGATAGAGCACCAAAAGAGCGTCAAAATAAAAGTCCCCATAATGTTTACAGCAAAATAAGCAAATAATGCTCAAGGAAAAACATGAACAAAACAATAAAAGGGATTTTAGTGAAAAGCAAAGTATTACATACTTTTATAATTCACTTTAACTCGTTACATTCACCCCTTCCGGATTTCACTAAAATCTGCACTGAATCCAAACCAAACAACAGGTACAGGTCTATAATGAAACATTCATTAATTCAACTTGAGAGTCACCTACTTATAGGTCAAGAAAAACCTCAGGGTGATCAAGCCTAAGATCATCTCGGAAAATTATGATGCCTCGTACACCATAATATAACCTGCCCTTATGTTAGGAATCAAAATATCTTTTCACATCAGTACAAAAAAAACAGTAATAACAGAATACTCCTTAGAACAGAGAAAGAAATGAACCAGATCTCTTCTTCAATGTACTTCCTACACCTTGGAGGTAAAAGGGATTCTGAACCATTGACTCAATTAATCTGTTCACCTTCTTAACAACTCTGCCTGCTCTTGTTCTAACACCTTGAATGTCAAGAACTGGAACGCGGGTGTCAGTATGAATGTCAGTCAGAATGTGTGCATGTGTATCTATGTCATAGTCAAGATTAACGTCAAGAGATGTTGCACTAGCTTCAGCTTCACTCTGAGGAAAGTCTCCGCTACTGCTCTCTTCAGTCTGTAACTGATCACTGGACTCTCTTCCACCTGAACTGAGAGGGTCTGTTCCTGAAGCTTCCTCAACAGCCGAGTCTTGGACTACAGGGCTTTCAGACTCTTGAATTACACGGCTTTCGGACTCTCGAACTACAGGGCTTTCAAAGTCTTCATTCACCCATCTCAAGGTTCTCTCCTCCAAATCCATCGCATCAAGGTCTTCCACGCAAGCTTCACTTCGGACGCTCCCTGACTCACTCTCTGACTCCACTGCAGAAGGTAAAATGTTTCCCTTTCCATCAGGCGACTCAACAGGTAGGAAACTAATATCCAGCAGCATGTTCCTGTGCACTATTCTCACACACCCCTTTTCATCTTTTAGTTTGTAGGTGTGCGTCTGCAAGTTTCTGTCCATTACAGTGTACACTGCAGGGTCCCACTTATCTGCTAGCTTCCTCTTTCCTCTTTCTCCTTTATTCGCCACCAGCACACGATCCCCAATATTCAGACATGTCCCCCTGACTTTCTTATTGTAACCTCTTGCCTGTTTACGCTGCTCTTTTTCAGAGTGTCGCTGCGCAATCTCAGCTGCTTCATGAAGGTACGACATTAACGACTTCAGGTAAGTACTGTGATCAACAATTACAGGGTCATGTATCACCTGTCTGAACATAACATCCACGGGTAATCTTGGTACACGGCCAAACATAAGCTGAAATGGAGCGTACCCTGTCGTCTCATGAACCGTAGCGTTGTAGGCGAAGGTCAGCGTTTGTATTTGCTCTGGCCATTTGTGCTTTTCTTTCAGAGGCAGGGTTCGGAGCATACTCCCCAAGGTTCGATTAAACCTCTCTACCCCTCCATTTCCCATGGGGTGGTAAGCGGTGGTGTGAGACTTAGCGACCCCTGATAGTTTTAACAACTCCGCTAGAAGAGCACTTTCGAAGTTGGCTCCCTGGTCAGTGTGGATGCGACTCGGAAATCCATACACACAGAATACACGGTCCCACAGTTTCCTTGCGACTTGCTTTGCAGACTGATTTGCACAGGGGAAGGCATGAGCCAACTTCGTGAAATGATCTGTCAGAACAAGCACATCAACTGAGCGTTTCTTCCCATCCTCTGCGGTCCAAAAATCAAGACATACCAGCTCCATGGGCATACAAGTCTTAATACTTTCAAGCGGGGCTCGTGCGGATGGCTCGGGAGCTTTGGCCAGAATGCATCTCTGACAGCACTTGATGTATTCACAAACATCTTTCCCCATTCCTGGCCAGAAGAAGCGCTGGCGGGCTAGATGAATGGTTCTCGCTTGGCCTTGATGACCCGCCAAATCATGCACACCCTTCAAAGCTTGGCTCTTGAGACTAGAAGGTAAGACCAGCTGATACCGCCTTTGTTTACTATGTGGATCTTGTGTGACTCGGTAGAGTGTTCCATCCTCAATCTTTAGTTTGTCCCATTGTCTAAAGAGAGTTATGGCTCTAGAGCTCAGGTGGGCCTTTTCTCGCCTTGATGGTTGACGCTTTAAATTCAAAAAGAATGTCACCCTTGAAATGACTGAATCTGCCTCCTGCAACTCACGAATTTTGTCTGCAGGAATAGTTGGGAGGGCATCAATACTATCTGGAACTAGATCTTGATAAGACTGAATTAGCTGTACAGCTCTTGCTTTTGATGTTTCTTCCCACTGATCATGTAAACTTAAACAGGCTTGGACAGTGGTGCTGTCAGATGGAAAGGCAAGACAGGATTGGAGGCAGATCTGCAAGTTTTGAGTTCCTTGACGAAAGGCATCTCGAATTCCATCTCCATCAACCTCTTTAGCTTCCACAAGTAAATCACGATAGCTCTCCTTCATTAGCCTGCTACTCACAGTTTCGACGAAGGGGTCTCTGCTTAGAGCGTCTGCCACTATGTTTTTCGTCCCTGCTATATGCTTCAGCTCGAAAGTGTAAGCTGCCAATCTGGACACCCAACGTTGCTCACAAGCATTTAGTTTAGCTTTGGACATAACATACGTGAGCGGACTGTTGTCTGTCCAGACTGTGAATGTTTGACCTTTTAACCAGTGGCTAAATTTCTCGCACACACTCCATTTGAGTGCCAGAAACTCAAGCTTATGAACTGGATAGTTCCTCTGCGATCTGCTCAGGGTCTTACTCGCAAATGCGATTGGGCGAGCTCGCTCTTCGCCCGCAGGCACTTGGGATAATACTGCTCCTAACCCATCCAGTGAAGCGTCGATTGCAAGAATTAGAGGTCGAGTGAAGTCAGGGTGTACTAAAACCACACTTTTAAGCAAGCTCTCCTTGAGGGTACATAATGCATGATCACATTCCTCAGTCCAATCTGAGGGCTTGAGCTTCCTGTAAGTTCCTGCTTTAGTTTCTCCCTTGCTTCCACGCTTCCTTCTCTGCCCTGCTGTGAGAGCAAAAAGTGGCTTCGCCAATGCAGAACATCCAGGAATGAAATGTTGGTAATATAAGATCATACCAAGGACTGACTTAATCCTCCGTACTGACGGAGTACATCTGTCATCTTCCATCAAGTCAAACTTGGACAGCCTGGAAATAACCTCAACTTTAGCAGGATCTACAGAAACTCCGTCTCCATCTATAATGTGACCCAAGAATTTTACAGAAGTTCTCAGTAGATGGCACTTCTTAGGGCTCAGCTTAAGATTGTACTGCTTCAGACGACTGAACACAACCTCTAATCTTTCCAGTGCCTGCTGTTCATTTGGCGCGAACACCAACAAGTCGTCAAGGTAACATAATAAGCTGCTGAAGTTTAAGTCTCCAAAGATGCTTACCATCATCCGCATAAAGGAAGCAGGGCTATTGCATAGCCCTTGTGGCATTCTATTGTACTCGTGCAACCCTACTGGAGTCGTGAACGCAGTAAATTTCTTGTCCTCCTCGGCCATGGGTATGTTATAGAATCCTGACGTCAGGTCCATGGTGCTAAAGAGTGTGTTTCCGCCCAAGGCAGCTAAGCAGTCAGACTGGTGTGGAAGTGGGTGTGCATCTTTTATTGTCCTTGCATTCAACCATCTGAAGTCTGTGCATATCCTCAGACTGCCATCCTTCTTCCACACTAGGACTAACGGGGAAGCGTACTCACTTACAGACTTCCTGATTATCCCTTGTTCTTCCATCTGGGACAAAACTTGCCGCAACTTCTGGTAGTGCGCTGGCGGTACTCTACGATAAGGGAGTCTGAATGGACGCTCATCCATTAGTCGGATGCGGTGAACAAACCCTTTAACTTCGCCACAATCCAATGCATGCTTGGAAAACACATTGTTGTACTTCTCCAGCAACTGGATTAATTTCTCTTTTGACTCGTGGCTGACAGAGCAAGACTGGATGTCAAGATCAGCGAGACCAACGGTCGCCAATCTTCGCCTAACATCAGCTGATGAATCAGGTGAATGCTGATTCTCCTCTGTAACCACCTCAACCACCTCAGCTTGACTTAGCCCTTGGAAAAGTTCAAAATCTTCTACTGCAACACACGGGAACACATCTGCTAATTTGCGGTTTCTCTTTAAGGTGACTGGCTTGTCAGAGAAGTTAGTGACTTTAACAGGAACCCAGCGATCACCCCATAATGGCGTGATGACTCGCCCGATCATGATGTCTCGTGACGCAGACCTCGAAGTTGTTGGTTCCACCACAACTGTGCTCCCTGGAGACATCGGGACATTTTTAGGCAACTTTCCCCAGATAAGATGTTCCTGCCTTGCCAAAAGGGTGACACTCTGCTGTAACTTGACGGTTCCCACCTTGTCTGGCAGCTCTGAACCCCTCCACCGACACGTGTTGGCCATCACATCCAAGAACTGCTCACATCCTGCCATTGGTTCCACACTGTGATTAGAAACAAGTCTCCAGTAATCACTGCTACCTTTCATGCGATGTGCAAGGAATTTGATTACATTCGTGCCAATGATGAGATCATCCCGCTGGCCGGGTACAACGAGAACGGGCACCAGGCAGCTCTCTCCATAAACTTTCAATTCAACCTCATATAAGCATTTTGGTCTTGTAACCTTGCCACCACATCCCACCAAGACAACTTCCTCCTGAAGTAGTGTGGGCAAAGGCAGTACATTTTCACTTAACATCCTCTTTTCTGCTTTGTCACTAAAAGTGCAGGCCATGGAACCCGTGTCAAGCATTCCTTTCATTGAAAACACATTATTTACACTGACTGCTGTATAGAACAAATCGTCGAATACCTCAACTGCTTGGACATTTTGCGCTATCACCTTGGTCCCAGTGGGAACCTGCGCACATGCGTTCTCATAAAACTGGTGAAGATCATTATTCTCTAGGGGTTCTTCACTTGTGCTCACGCATCCCCCTTCTAAACGTGAGCCACCTAGTTTAAATTTGGTGGTCCCCGGAATGGTGCTGGGCCGGACCTGGACCTGTCACTTGTACATTCTCTCTTGCTATGCCCAGGCTGAAGGCATGCAAAACACAGACGGTCTCGACGGCAGTGTGCGGTAGTAGAGTGATCCTTGGATCTGCATACTCTACAGAACTTGCTTTGTGGCTGGTGAGACTGCATTTGGACATTTTGAGACAGTGCACGATCAAGAAGACTAATTAAAGTTCTCATGCAATTGTCATCACTCTGCATGGTATGTGCAGTGTTGACTCTGCTACAATCACCTGACTCTATCGGAGAGCCAACATCCTCCTCATCTTCGTGGGACATCTGAACATGAGCAGCGACGTGTCTTGTAGGAGCATGACGTTTCGTCTTGATTGACATCTGCTCTTTTAACTCTTTCTGGTAACGATCAAGCTGCTCTTGGATCTCCTGTGCTGTCCATTTTTCTGGAGCTTTAAAACGGAACACTGCAGCAAGAGCGGGATTAGGACAGTACTTCACGAACATCATTGCAGCTTCTTGACATGGATCCTCTATCCGTCGTCCAAGTCTCTTTAAAGCTTCCTCTGCAAGATCCACTGCTTTATTCAGACGCACCCAGTATTCAACTGGGTCTTCTCCTGCTAATGGGACAGTTCCATAGAAGTCAGCCAAGGGCATACATGAGTAATGAACATCACTAAAATGCTGCTTCAGGATGTCCATGATAACTTTTGGGTTCTCAACTGGGCTTAAAGCTGAATTACAACGGAGAGTGACTCTGACGACATCTTTAGCTTTACCCATCAGTCTGCTCAAGATCTCTTGATGCTGCTCTGCTAATGGTATTCCTCTTTTCCTCAGATATGTTTCCATCAGCTCCTCCCATTCACGCACACTAAGCTTGTCTGATGTATCACCACGGTACACTGGGGGTTCTTTTGCTTCACTCTGCATGACCAACCTCACTCCAGTCAAATTAAGTGAAGGCATGTCTGAGAACGTTTTGCTAGCACCTAACCTTTGTGTTTGTGCACCTCTGATCTCTTCTTGACCATAACTAGCCTCTTTTTGGGATGCTAACATAGTCTGGCCGACTTGTTGAGCAATATGTGCTATCAAACCTTGCCAGTTTGGATCTGTTATGTCTGGAACGGCTAAGGGCACAGTCTCAGCTCCTGGATTTGGATCATGATCAATTACACGTGTGGAGCATAATACAGGGGGTGTTCGATTCACTTTACTCTCCCTCACAATTGGAGTAACTGGAGTTTCACAAAAAAACTTCCCTCTCCCAAGACCTAACCCAGTCATTGTCTCATATGCATCAAATTCATCAGCTTTTAAACTAAATGCCATTTTCAATTTCTCTCACACGCAAAAATTACACTTAATTATACATTTCTGGACAGAATTAACACTCATGAAAAATATCAGAAAAAGTGTCGCTCAAATGAGAAAAGTCAGTGTTAGAAATAAGTGTCTATGTTTGTTTTCTCACAGTTCTTCACTAATAAGACAGTGAACCTGAATGCAGCGTCCCTCGGCGACCCAACTGACGTAGATCTGGAAGCAATTCTTCACATCCGGGTCACGGCACCAATGTAACCGGTCCTCTGACGACCGCCGTTACGCTCTCTTTCCCTCTTTCTCTCTGCGTTGTGTTTAAGGAAAAACCAGGACACTCTCACTGCTGCTCATCAATTGGGGATCTTTATTGACACCAAACTGGCTCAGAAATGGATGTTGTCTGTGAATTGATATGCACAAAGATATCTCTTCATGGAAGATTCACAAGATATCCTCTCTCCAGTGCATGCAATGCGAACTCATATGTTTACAATTTAAAAGAAATAATACTAACATTGAGACATAGCGTTATTCACAGTGCAAGAACATGAAAATGAAATAAAAGTAAAATACCTGTGAATTGATATGCACAAAGATATCTCTTCATGGAAGATTCACAAGATATCCTATATGACATAATAACTGTTAATACTCAGAACCATGCCAACAACATATCATTCCATGCACTCGATATAACTACATATTTTCAATTCACACGGATACAAAACATAGACCAAAACACTGCTAATAGTCTCAAGATAGTCCACAGCAAGATATAGGACCAATTTATACACTTTAAAGACTTAATTTGTCCATAATACGAAGAGCTCAGAAAACCGCTTACCTCTCTCCAGTGCATGCAATGCGAACTGGCGAGAGGCGCGCATTCACTCGAAAATGGCGTCGATAGAGCACCAAAAGAGCGTCAAAATAAAAGTCCCCATAATGTTTACAGCAAAATAAGCAAATAATGCTCAAGGAAAAACATGAACAAAACAATAAAAGGGATTTTAGTGAAAAGCAAAGTATTACATACTTTTATAATTCACTTTAACTCGTTACATATTGACTGCTCGCTCGTGTTTTAATGTCCCGCCCGGGTGGCTTTCCAGAACCTTTGTGATATATCAATACCTTGTTTGTCTTTTAATTAGGTATCGATTCTTAGTTATTAAGGTGATTCTTTTGGCTTTGTTTTGTCCATTTGAGTCAGTGTGGAGTAGAGAGAACTCGCTAAAGACTGGATTTTCAACACACACACACACACACACACACACACACACACACACACACACACACACACACACACACACACACACACACACACACACACACACACACACACACACACACACACACACACAGCTCCACTGCAGACAATGGAGGTCCCCTCTTGGTGTAGAGTGATAGTCCCCTGTTGGTTATATAGACACGTGTGTGTGTGTGTTGTGTGTGTGTGTGTGTGTGTGTGTGTGTGTGTGTGTGTGTGTGTGTGTGTGTGTGTGTGTGTGTGTGTGTGTGTGAGAGATGGGTAGGTTTAGGGGCAGGGGCAGTGTAAGGGGATAGAAAATATGGTTTGTACGGTTTAAAAACCATTACGCCTATGGAGAGTCCCTGTAAACCACATAGACCAGCATGTGTGTGTGTGTGTGTGTGTGTGTGAGAGAGAGAGAGACAGACCGTGCCCTGCGATCACGGGCCTGTGAATGATAAATAAGTAATTTCCTTGTGGCTTGTCAAGGCGAGCGAGTGGATTGCGACTCCATGTCCGTGTGTGTGTCGGAGGATGATTAGACACTGAGGATGATGGATGATGGTGTGTGTGTGAGACTCCAGGAGCAGAAGCGCGTTCGGGACACACACACCAGCTGCCGAATCCACCGCAGAGATGACCAGCTCATTAACCCTCACACACAGGCTAAACTATTTATCATGTGACATCTGTAGATAAGAGCGGACATTTTATGTTGCTTGCTCAATTTCACTCAAAAACGTCACTGACTAAATATCTGAGCGGCGGCTCGTTTCCTCAGAAGACATTACGGATCAGGATGGGGTGCTTTAATGCACTCCTCACACCAGCGTCTGTAGAGCCTACATCTTGGAGGGCAAAATTGGAGCACTTAAAGATAATTTCATTCCTCATTGCATACACTGTGCCATATGAAGCAGTCTGGCGCTCAATCAGTGACGACTGAGGCCATCGAGCAGCCACTGAGATCCCTCATTTCAGACGCAATCTAAAGCAGATTCACGCAGCATGAAGTCGAAAATATTACACAAGTAGCCGTGTACATTAGAGACCCATTTACGTACCCTAACAGCCAGAGCGCAACACCCTAGCAACCGCATAGCAACCACCCTGAGTTCCCAGATCTGTGCTGATATACCGATATTAAACGACTTCTGGTGTGATATTGCATTTATATAACAGTTTAACTATGAGGATGGATGCACTTTTATAATGGAATATCGTCCTTGAATCATATCGACAACCTCAAATTGTGGCACGAATCGAATCGTTGTTAAAATGAATCGTTACACCCCTATTCATAACATATACGGTGATTTGCATGTAAGAGTTTCCCTGATGAAAGCATTGTTGATTAGCAGTAGCTAAAGCTAACTTAGTTCTAGAAAAAGTTCCTGGATGCGGTGTACGAGCTTTTACACATGCATTTTGTTATCTAAAGTTACAGTTAAGTAATGTGATGTTTGCTCTATTAGGCAGCGTCATGTGCTAGTGATACATGCTTCATGAAAACATAAACCAAAGAAATGTATAA
>NC_090187.1:1131297-1156297 GCF_024679245.1 Pseudorasbora parva | reverse complement strand
TGTGAGTGACAGGTGGCCCCGCCCCTCGTCATCAGAGAACAGATGAAGTTATTCTGACTCAAGATTATTAACACAATAATGAAGTGCACCAATAAATCAGTTATAATATACACTGCAATATGCAATAAAAATATAGGAACAGTGAATGATCAACAGGTTAGCAGAAATAAAAACTGTGACTGCTATTTTGTTCTGGGGAACAGAGATTCAGCTCTTATTAATAATGGATTAAAGATGTATGTTTTTTTATTTAAAAAGAATTAAAACTTTTCCATGAAAATCTGTGTTTTTTAATGAAAGGGAAGGTTTACTCAGAAACGATCATTATATACTCACCCTGATGCCCTTCCAAACCTGTGTTCCCGGTCTGCAGTGGTCAGTATCTATCAAAAGTGCTCCAAGGAAGGACCAGTGGAGAACCGGCCACAGGGTCATGGGCGGCCAAGGCTCATTGATGACCGTGGGGAGCGAAGGCTGGCCCGTGGGGTCCGATCAAACAGACCAGCTACTGGAGCTCAAACTGCTCCAGAAGTTAATGCTGGTTCTGATAGAAAGCTGTCAGAATACACAGAGCAGCTCAGTTTGTTTTTCTTTTACATCACGTGGATGGCCGGGTGTGTGTGTGTGTGTGTGTGTGTGTCTTACCTGAGGAACACATGGCCCCAGGATGCACTATGGGAAGAAGGCGAGCCGGCGGAGGCAGTGTGATGCTTTGGCCAATGTTCTGCTGGGAAACCTTGGGTCCTCCATCCATGTGGATGTTACTTTGACACGCTCCACCTACCTAAGCATTGCTGAGACCATGTTCAGCCTTTGATGGAAACGGTATTCTGGTGGCTGTGGCTCTTCCAGCAGGATAATGCTCCTGACACAAAGCACAAATGCTTCAGGAATGGGTTGAGGAGCTCAACAACCAGTTTGAGGCGTTGACTCGGCCTCCAGATTCCCCAGATCTCAATCCAATCGAGCATCTGTGGGATGAGCTGAACAAACAAGTCCGATCCACCTCGCAACTTAAAGGACTTAAAGGATCTGCTGCTAATATATTAGTGCCAGACACCACAGCACACCTTCAGGGGTCTAGAGGAGTCCGTCAGAGACGGGTCAGCAAAAGGAGGACCAACAATATTAGGAAGGTGGTCATAATGTAATGCCTGATTGGTGTATGTTTGTGACTGCACTACTGGACCGAATGTGCCCCAATTTCATTCATCACCAGATTCCCCGAGGAGGATTGAGCTCTTTTAATATTTTAATTCGCCAGTTTGCTTCTGTGCAATTCTGTCTGGCTGAGATAAAGATTTTGGAAGCTGAATGGAAGAAAATGTCTGAACACACATGCACGCACGCACGCACGCACGCACGCACGCACACACACACACACGCACACACACACACACAGGTCTTTGGGGGCAGAGAGAGCAGTAAATGACTGAGTGTGTGTGAGCGCTTTATGAAGCTGCTGTGATTAAACAGAGAACTCCGTAATGGATGAAGAAAGGAGAGGAGAGGTCTCGTTTCTCCACATTACCTGAGGAGGTAAACCTGCCAGAGCCTTACGGCCACACACACACACACACACACACACACACACACACACACACACACACACACACACACACACACACACACACACACACACACACACACACACACACACCTCCATATATTCTAAAGCATAAAAACCTCCACACCGCAGAGAATCAATACGTCTGCAGACGCTCAAGGACGAGCCGGATCTTCATGTCATGCTTTGAGAAACAATGGAGAGAGAGCCACTGATACAAACCGAACGGTGTGTGTGTGTGTGTGTGTGTGTGTGTGTGTGTGTGTGTGTGGGTTTGTTTTAGGGACATATGAGGACTCAAATGTGTATAATGCCATGGGTATGACACAGGTATTACAGGAGAGGGTGAAATATGAGGACATTACCCATGGCCCCACTTTACAAAAGGCTTATAAATCACACAGGAGGAGTTTTTATGAGAAAGTAAAAATGCAGAATGTTTCCTGTGTGTGTGTGTGTGTGTGTGTGTGTGTATGTAAAGGAGGTAAACACCCCGGCCTAAGGGAGTGTTTACTGGGCAAATATGCAGGACGGACGGATGGGAAATAATGTTGACTCGGGATTAGAAGCAGAAGAATATCGTGATCGGTCAATACACCGGCTTCCTCCCTAAAGAACGCCTGTGTTGATGAGAGACTGTCAGAGGAATGCCAGAGTTGTGTGTGTGTGTGTGTGTGTCTGTGTGTGTGTGTGTGTTACTGTGGTCTGTAGGGGTGTACGGTCTGAAGAAGTGTTTTATGGGGACATTCCACAGGCGTAATGGTTTTTATACTGAATAAACCGTATTTACTATCCCCTTACTCTGCCCCTAAACCTACCCATCACACACACACACACACACACACACACACACACACACACACACACACACACACATGTTGGTCTATGTGGTTTACAGGGACTCTCCATAGGCGTAATGGTTTTTATACTGTACAAACCGTATTTTCTTTCCCCTTACACGGCCCCTGCCCCTAAACCTACCCATCACACACACACACACACACACACACACACACACACACACACACACACACACACACACACACACACACACACACACACACACACACACACACACACACACACACACACACACACACACACACACACACACACACACACACACACACACACACACACACACACTGCCCCTAAACCTACCCATCACAGGAAACATTCTGCATTTTTACTTTCTCAAAAAAACATCATTTAGTATGTTTTTAAGGCCGTTTGAATTATGAGGACATTTGATATGTCCTCATAAACCACATTTATAGTGTAATACCAGTGTAATACCCATGTAGTTATACAAATTTGTGTCCTCATAAACCACATAAACAGGCTCACACACACACACACACACACACACACACACACACACACACACACACACACACACACACACACACACACACACACACACACACACACACACACACACCTTTAGTGACATTGTTGATCTTGTGTCTAAACACAAAATGCCTGCAACGACTCCCATAACCCTAACAAAGCTCGCTGATATGTGTGTGTGTGTGTGTCTGTGTGTGTGTGTGCGTGCATGTGTGTTCATTCGGGAGAAGTGCCCATATAAGGAGTTCCACTCTTCATGACGTCATACTCGAAACACTTTCTGAATCTTGTTCTGAAACTGAAGGAGTGTGTTTGACACAGAAACACTCCGTCTCACGTCAGACTCGTCTTTAAAGCGCTGTCCGTGTTCATCATGAGAATCGAGCCGAGCGCATGAGACCCGCGGCGATCGGGTGGTTATTAGTCATGCAGGAGTGGCATATTGTTCAGTCCCTCCTCATTAAAGTGTCACTAACATTTAAAGTGCAATCAATTGCCATATGAAATATGAGTTTAGCATTGCATGGCCTCCTCTACACACCTCTCCTCCATCATCTTCCTGTCTTCCTATTGGACTTTCCACATTAACTCATTTTCATCCTCTTCTTTCTCAGCATGTTCACCGCTGATAAGAGAGAGGGGGTGGCAACAGTAAAACAAATGTCTTTGTTCAATTTCAAATATCAAATATCTTTGATTATTTTCAATTCTTTCAAGTTGCTTAAATAAAGTGAACAGCGTCATACAAGAGTCGGGGCTATTCAGAGTCAAGGAATCGACTCTTTTGGAGCTGACTCTTTTGGAGCTGACTCTTTTGGAGTTGACTCTTTTGGAGTTGACTCTTTTGGAGTTGACTCTTTTGGAGTTGACTCTTTTGGAGTTGACTCTTTTGGAGCTGACTCTTTAGAAGTCGACTCCCTATCACTACTAAATGGTCTTAACCGTGGGTCTTCCCTCCGGAGAGAGAGACCTTCACAACCTGCTGTAAAAGCTGCACGTGTCTCTCCCTCAGGACGGAGCAATGTCACAAACGCTGGCATTTTTATAATCAATTTAACGTCCGGCTGTGAGAGCTGCCTTCTCTGTGCTGCTAATCCCAAAAGTGACTTTTAAGACTGAACTGGGAGGAGGATAATCAATTTTATACCGAGTCCTCAGAAAGACAGGAAGATGGAGAGGGCGGGAACGGGAGGATATTGAAGAACACCGAGTGACTGATGCAGGGATGATGGCGGCCATATTTGATTAGATTAATCGACTCTGCATAACCTCAGGGCTGTCCGGCACCCATTCTGCAACAGTCTGGACCATTTCTGGGACGCTACTGGAGTCAGGGGCGCCTAACCATTTAATTTTCATATAATGATAATAAGCCATTTAATAGGCACTGTTTATATTAACATATTTATTTGTTAGAGTTAGTTGAGCCAAGAATGAATCTTCTGTCATTAACTCCTCTCCCTAATGTCGCTCCACACCCGTCAGACCTCCGCTCATCTTCACACACAGTTTAAGATATTTTATATTTAGTCCGAGAGCGTATGCAAGTGTATGCACACTATACTGTCCATGTCCAGAAAGGGAATAAAAACATCATCACAGTAGTCCATATGAGACATCAGTGGGTTAATTAGAGTCTCTTGAAGCATCCAAAATACATTTGGGTCCAAAAATAACAAAAACTACGACTTTATTCAGCATTGGCTTCTCTTCCGCGTTTGTGTTCAATCCTCAAATAAAGATTCAAACCGTTATGAGTCAGCGAATCGATTCATGATTCGGATCGCGTGTCAAACTGCTGAAATCACGAGACTTTGGCGATATCATGCGATCACTAATCAATCTGGTTTGGTTTGAGTGAGAGGATTATGTCTGAAATAAACGAGATTTACAGAAGGAAGGGCCGGCTCTGAGAGAGCAGTTATCAGCTTATTATAAAACACAGGCTTGACATTCATTCATCTAATCAATGATGGGAGAGAAAAGTGAATTTCTCATCAAAGAAAGAATGATTTTGGAGCTATGGCTCAAAAGGCATTTATTGATCCGTCAGCGCTGGCTGTTGCATTTGAGCTCGATGATGATGTTCAAATCCTCCTCATCCTAAAGTCTGAGCTCACAAACGAACTACTGCAACATTTACAATGAACTAAAGTCAGGCGTCCGGATTTTAATCCCAGCGAGCGGAGAGCTCGTCGGCTGGCATAATGTCATTCCAGCGGCTCTCCTGCTCTTACAGTCACTGCACGTCTCAAAGCCGAAAAACAATCTCCAATTGAGAAATGTGGTGGTTTTTGTTGGTTTAACCTAAAAAAGTAAGTAATTTGGTTGCTTTAAAATTTTGAGTTTATTGAAATGAAAAATTTGAGTTGATACAATGAAAGAAATTTGTTTAATAAATAGAAACTCAAAATATTATTGTATCTGAACCACATAACAAATGTGATAAATCATGAAAATAGCACAATTTGGCTGCGTCATCACAAATAAAACACACAATTACCCAATATGCTTACACAATCTTTTAATAATATTTTAATAAAGGTTGTCAAATCTCAAAAAAAATGTTCATATTAACTCAAAATGTTAATTTTAATTAACTCAATTTTAAGGCAAATAGGTAACTTTTTTTCTAAATATGTTTTTACAGTGTAGTGACTGATCACATCTAAAACTTTTAAAACTTAAAACGTAAAACTTTGACTTGGCTGAATAGAGTTTCAGTGAGTTGATGCAATTTAATTCACACAAATTCAATTTTGCCCCAATTTTTTTTTTTAGATGTGATCAGTCACTAGGATATTTTCAATTGGAGAATATTATTATTTTTTACAGTGTTGCTCTGTGTCATAATAAACAGGGCTGCGATTGCTTTTACAGTATAAAGCTGTGTTAGGAGGCTGGAAAGACTCACACTGGCTCTGACAATATGCCCTAATTATTGGTGCGTTTTAATAATCAGCGGATTAATGCTGATAGCCTGGCTCCGCCCTCATACGTACTTTGCTCAATGTTCATTTTCCTTCAGTACTCCGTCGGGGACTGCGGTGTTTTCTTGGGTTTTCTCCGAACTAATGTTTACCGGTCCAATCAGCGAACAGAGGGAGTGTCTGAGAACGATGACGTTAATATCGAGCGCTAATTTGAGTTGTAGTTCAGTAATGGCGGAGGCGGAGAAAGATGCGAACGAAACCATTCAGTCCGGTGTGGCACCGCTGCCGAATATCCGGAAGTTAAAGCCGGAGTAAGAACAGTCTTTGATGGGGTTTGATGGTGGCCATGGTGTTGTGGCCCTCGTCTCCAACAGGGTTCGGGAAGAGTTTGATGTTCCAGCGCGATCCGATTGTGTGAAGGAGTTGCTGAAGCTATTCGGACAGTAATTTCTCCTCGTGGGGTCGGAAGGTATTGCCATCATTAAAGTTACAGGGACTGGTCAGTTATTTTACTGCCGTCCGTCTCCCACCCGCGTAAAAATCCCCGGCCGAGTTACCGACTGCTTTTGACAAACACTGAGGTCGTGTGGTGATGGCCGTCCGAATCCACATCTCTGAGTTTTCAAGAACATATCACTTCAAAACTCACTGTTATAATCCTTTTTGACCACTGCAGGGCACCGTACGGTTGCTTTGCTGTTATTTGGATGCATTTCTAGACTTTTCTTTCTTTAAAATGCTGGCAAGTATTTACAAGAGCAATATATTTCATCACCGCTCAAACAAATAAAAACACGTAAACATTTGAACTGGTCCGTTATTAATAGCAGCATTTATTATCATACCAAGCATATGATATTTTATTTACAGCATACAATCATGTTACGGACCCCTGTGCTTCTCACTCAGGGGCGTGGCTATGCTAAAGAGCCAATCAGAAGCAGGCATGGGCGGGGCTTCTGTCTCTGTGCTTCTCACTCAGGGGCGTGGCTATGCTAAAGAGCCAATCAGCAGCAGTAGGCATAAAAAAATAAGCATTTTAAATAGTGAAAATTGAATTTGTTGATATCAAGAATTCCTATCCTGTGAATGAATAAAAGTCAAAATGGCTTGCCATCTCTGATTGTAGGGATAAGTTATGGTTAGGGTTAGTATGTAAGAATATAGTTAGGGCTAAATTTTTAGATGGAAATGTTGCAGGATCAACAAAGTATGTGGACACAGGAAAGCCGAAAAAACAGGACATGCGACATGACCAATCCCAGCTTGTGAGCATGTTCATGTTTACACATGCCTCGACAGCCACACACACACACACACACACAGGCTCTCATCCTGATGCAAAGTGACACGTGAAATGCAGCTAATTGAAAAGCCTTCTGGCACCTAATTTCTCTCGACAGCAAATACATTTTTCAGTGTTTCACTTCTCCCCGGCAGCTCATAAACACCAAACAAAAACCTCTCCAGCGAACAAGACAGCAGATATTGATGGATCGATCGCGTGATGTCTTTTTATGGTTACGGAGCATGTGATGGCGTGAAGCTATTTTAAGCCGTGAAATACAAAGATCATATTTCTGACTCTTTGAGACGACGGGTAAAAAAACAGCGTTTAAACATGTGCAAAAAAGGGTTTGGGTTCCCATCTGGCACACCATTTATTATTTACAAATAATACTGAATATTTTAAATAACATAATAAAAAGGAAGTGACACTTTTGGTCTTTAAAAGTTGTTGCGTTCTTCTGTCACTTAGCATTCATAAGTCGTTGCTTTTTCATGCTTGACCAGATTTGTAAAGCATAACAGACACAATGATGTCAAAATCCACGACAGGTACGTTTATTGTGCGACTGGAACAGACACAATATCAGCAGATAGACTTAAACAAAACGTGCTTTTGTTCTCAGAAAGTAACCAGTCGAGCTGGTTCAGAAAATCAAACTGAACTGAACTTTAGGTCTGTGTCGCTCAGCCGCAGAATGAGCGACTGGCGGAGGTCTAGTGCTTGGTGACCCAAATTTGGTTCAAATGAGGACAAAGCCAATCGTTGAGTTAAAGAGTATAATTGAAAAAATTTAGCCCAATGCCTGGGTTAGACTAGGCTAAAACCATTCTCACCAGCCACTGAACAGGAAGCACAATACCGGAAAGCGGAAGTAGTTCAGCACCCATTGGCTGCTGGAGAAACAGGCGGATAAGTGTTCTTTTCACAGAAAAGCTCTGTTTGGGGGATTTAAATTACTGAAATCTGGCAACCGCACGACCGATCTTCTTTCACTCAGATAAAACCAAAACCAGTGATTTTAGACTCGTCTTTTTTCGTCAGCGTTATTGCATGTTTATATAATGTAAGTCAGAAAGTAGGCTATACAGTGACTGTGATGTAAAGTGACTGATGTAAATATTAATATATATATATTTTTACATAATGAATAGCCTTGTCAAATGACTATGGTTTTAACTTATATGGTGGAAAAGGTGACGTTTGCTAGAAGGATCGAGTGAACGATCTGTAACCAAAGTATCTACGGTTGTATTTTTTCATACAGAAATAATATTCCCCTTTGTCCTCAGACACACTCTTTAGTTTGGTATGGTACTGGAGTTTCCTGTTGTTACTGTACTAGCATCTCGCGTTATCTAGACAATGCGGTCTCTCTAAGAAACGTTCAATTTAATCAGAAATGGTTTAAAGAGTCAATAAGTGGATAAATCGCTGCTCACTGCTGCGGGAATACAGTCGGCCCTTTCTTCAGTTTAAGACGCTGAGCGAAGCTTGCTTGAAATGGGCCGACACACGAACAATTTGTTGTGGTATGGGATTATAATAAACCTCACGCATGACTGTTGACATATGAAAAGTCCTCCCGTCCCCTGCACAGCCTGAACATGACGTGTGTCCTGAGAGCCGTTTTTGCTCTCCTCGAGTGTGTGTTGTTTATCTGCAGTCCCGATGATTCGCTCCGTCAGTTCCGCCTGATAATGAACATGTCTGGACAGATGCAGATGTTGGGGCGTGCTTATTAATGATCCCCAACGCTTGCGTCACATTTGGCGTTATGTTGAGAAGCACTTATTTTCCCGTGGTGTTTTTGATTCACGAGATTTCCATCAGAAGGGGGAGGCGATGGTGTTTGAGACTCACAGTGTGTGATGTCCATGAACTGAACTCTTATTATTTCACCATGGGAAGGTTAATTCAAACATGTTGCCTATTTAAATGATATTTTCCAATATACTGTAATATATTTTTGTTTCGTGAGGGCTGGCCTGGCAAAGCTTCATAGATAAATCATTTCCAAAGGGGCGTCACCGACGGACGTCGCTCAAATGCCTTTGGGCGCAACTGGATAGCCCTAAAACCAATCAGAGCTGTATGATAATAGCTGTCCACCGCCACTTCAGCAACACTTTTGCCAAATTTGGAAAACCGAATAGCATCTCACACTCTCAAAAATTATGAGTAAAAAACAACCCAATGTTGGGTCAAATATGGACTAACCCTGCAGTTGTGTTGTTTTAACCCAGCGCTTGTAAAATCGCTCCTTTTGATCAGCAAATCTCAGCAAATATCAACACAATATTAAAATATTTCGCCTGATCGTGGATATAAAATAAAAAATGGTACAAGTGTCCTTTGGGTCTGTAACAATAGGGGACAAACCATGGATAAGGGCACATATGTTCGACAGAATAATGATTCATATATTTAATAAATGTGTGAGATGAAAGAGACAGAACCAATGCCTCGGGATTGAGCTTTTGTTGAAGAAAAGAGATATTTCAACATAAAAGTATATGTTATTGTGCCCGTGTGACAGATGCAGAGCGGCATTATTGTGTAGCAGATCGATTGCAAAACCAGCCAGTTGTGAAAAGTCAACCTTATCAATCTTATTGAGATTCACAGGTGAAGAACAAAGAAACTGAATTGACTTTTCTTGTTCTACAAGGAGCCTGGGGCAAGGAGAGAGAGTCATGCTGAACCACTTTAGAGGAGCAATATTTGTGTCATCAATAATATGAGTTAAGATGGAAAAAAAGCAAATGAACCATGAAATGCCAGATTTCTCTCTGTCGTAGCCGTAGATCTGTTCACTTTTTACAGCAAACTAAACAAAGAATCTTTGCTGAATCATTTTAAAGATTATTGACATCAGTTCCTAAAGCAAGAAAGACACGATTAAAGGGTTAGTTCACCCTAAAATGAAAATTATGTAATTAATGACTCGCCCTCATGTGGTTGGACACCCGTCAGACCTTCGTTCATCTTCAGAACACAAATGAAGATATTTTAGTTTTACAAAGCGGCGAGAATAGTTATTGTGCGCAAAAAAAATCTAAATAACGACTTTATCCACAAAGTTATTGACGCATGCGTGAGAATATGACCGTTCATGACCCGGAAGAGGAGGAGCGAGACCGACGCGGAGGACAATAACTCGGCGGATAAAGTCTTTATTTAGATTTTTTTGCACAATAACTTCTCTCGTCTCATTGTAAAATGATTGTCCAGCCGCTGTAGTGAGATGGGCTGTGTGTCGATGTGTTTAGGGCCTTTATGGGTCTTGTGAGTGGGAATGGACTGAATGCCAATGGAGGCCTATCTGAAGCCTTTCTCAGCTTTACACTAAAATATCTTCATTTGTGTTCTGAAGATGAACGAAGGTCTGACGGGTGTCCAACGACATGAGGGAGAGGAGTTAATGAAATAATGTTCGTTTTTGTGTGAACTAACCCTTTAATTCCTAACTCGAAGCTTCAGAAATCTGGCATATGGACTACAGGAGTTTAAGGAGGAGAATATATTGAAACCAATGGGGAAGCAAAAGTTGAAAACGAGAGAAAATGAGGATGAGATGAAGTAGCAGGAGCTCTTCAATCTGTCACGGCAATATAATGCTGACGGAGAAAGAGAAGGATGGAGAGAAGCGTGCTGGGACTGATGAAGTGCTCTGGAGTGTCTTAATGAAGGCCAGCATCTGGAGAGAGAGAGAGAGAGAGAGAGAGAGAGAGAGAGAGAGAGAGAGAGAGAGAGAGAGAGAGAGAGAGAGAGAGAGAGAGAGAGAGAGAGAGAGAGAGAGAGAGAGAGAGAGAGAGAGAGAGAGAGAGAGAGAGAGAGAGAGAGGAGATGCATTACTGAGAGCCGCTGGATGAAGGAGTCCAGACGATGAAGCCTTAAGGAAAGTCTGATTATCAGAAGCAAAGGCCCATTACAGTCTATATTTGCATGTGCACATCTGTACAGTTTACTCTGATTTGGCTCCAGATGTGAGAAGAAAAGGCTCTTTCCTCAGGTCACTGGATACTTATTATCATTTCATTTGTTTTAATGTACACAAGCAAACCTCTCTGTATTAATCTCCTGGACGAGTTATTATAGCATTATGCATGAATTACAAATTCTCATTATAACTCATTAACTCATTATAACATCCTCATTATAACAAAATATGACATACAAAGCAACAACAGCAGCGCACAGCACAAAACGTTCAGTTCGGACGCATTAGGATTGTTGCTTCCTATTCTTGCCTTCAGAGGTAACAGCGTCCGTCTGAAACATGAACACACTGAAGGCAGATGTGTGTGTGATATATTTACAGTATTAGCATGAGCTGATGTGTGTTACTGTAAATATCCCACTGTGGCTGATTATGAAGGATTACTGTGAAGCTGTGGAGGCTGAAGGTTAACAGATAAACCACAGCCAGGTCTCTGGATGAATATCTTATCAGCACAGCTGAAGTGTGTGTGTGTGTGTGTGTGTGTGTGTGTGTGTGTGTGTGTGTGTGTGTGTGTGTGTGTTTACTTTCCCAGGTTTCCCCCTGACTAACCGACCGCACACACCGCTGTTTGTGATGAGAATGAGGAAAGGAAGGAAACGTTCGGTGGCCCTGATCAATCATTCACCAAACAAATAAGGAAAGGATATTGTTTGAAAAGGCCATGTCGTGACTTATTTTCTTTTTTTGTCATTATAGAAGTGATGAACTGCACTGTTAAGGTGTATTCTAATAAACAAATAGATCATAAACAGATTAGCCATCTCTGAGATTAGTTCACTTCCTAAAATGAACATTTTCTGATAGTTTCCTCTTCCTCACCTCATCCTAAATTTTCATTTCTTTCATTCTTCAGTGGAAAAGAAAAGTTTTTTGAGGAAAGCATTCCAGGATTTTCTCCTCATAATGACCTTCAATGGGAACCAACGGCTGAAGGTCCAAATCAATGAGGAAGAGCTTCAGAGACTCTGATGATCCAAAGGAAGAGTCTGATCCAGACTAACCATCGCACATTTATGCACCTTTTCACCTTTTTTGGCACCAGGTCGGCACTTCCACCTAATGGCACTAAGGGGCCTAAAGTGTGCCAAGAAAACATCCCCCACACCATTACACCACCACCACCAGCCTGCACAGTGGTAACAAGGCATGATGGATCCATGTTCTCATTCTGTTTACGCCAAATTCTGCCTCTACCATCTGAATGTCTCAACAGAAATCGAGACTCATCAGACCAGGCAACATTTCTCCAGTCTTCAACTGTCCAATTTTGGTGAGCTTGTGCAAATTGTCGCCTCTTTTTCCTATTTGTAGTGGAGATGAGTGGTGCCCGGCGGGGTCTTCTGCTGTTGTAGCCCATCTGCCTCAAGGTTGTGTGTGTTGTGGCTTCACAAATGCTTTGCTGCATACCTCGGTTGTAACGAGTGGTTATTTCAGTCAAAGTTGCTCTTCTATCAGCTTGAATCAGTCGGCCCATTCTCCTCTGACCTCGAGCATCAACAAGGCATTTTCTCCCACAGGACTGCTGCAGACTGGATGCTCTTCCCTTTTCACACCATTCTCTGTAAACCCTAGAAAAGGTTGTGTGTGTAAATCCCAGTAACTGAGCAGATTGTGAAATACTTTTGTGAATCACCTTTCTTTCCCATTCTGACATTCAGTCTGGAGTTCAGGAGATTGTCTTGACCAGGACCACACCCCTAAATGCACTGAAGAACTGCCATGTGATTGGCTGGTTAGATCATGTCATTAATGAGAAACTGAACAGGCGTTCCTGATAATCCTTTAGGTGAGGGTACATCACGTGACCTTTCCACATGATGACATCACACGCCGTGAAGAAGAACAACACAGAAGTCACGCATTTAAGGTGAAAAAGTGTATAAATGTGTATTAGTGTAGTAAATGTGTGATGGTTAATCTGGATCAGACTCTTCCTCTGGATCATCAGAGTCTCTGAAGCTCTTCCTCATTGATTTGGACCTTCAGCCGTTGGTTCCCATTGAAGGCCATTATGAGGAGAAAATCCTGGAATGCTTTCCTTAAAAAACGTAATTTCTTTTCCACTGAAGAAAGAAAGAAATGAACATCTGGGATGAGATGGGCTGAGGAAACTATCAGGAAATGTTCATTTTGAAGTGAACTCTTTTAACATCAGGCTCTTTTACCTCAAAAGCTGCACCGCTTCAGCATCTTTACTTCATAACTTCCCATCACGCTGATGCAGAAATGCTCCATATTCATTCACAACCCTTCATCTTAATAGATGAAGACCCTTACCTCACTTTCACTTGTCCATAAAACATGTCATATCCTCTATTAGTTTTCTCCAAGCGTCCCAGTGCGAGACACCTAATTTCCACATGCGTATGAATTATGCTTTCAAATGGAGCAGCCCGGAAGCATCCGCGGAGAAATGTGTGCGGCAGGATCATCAATCAGCTCATCATTCGGCTTCCTTTACTGTGCGAATCTCACCTGGAGAACTCAAGCAATCCTATTAAGCACACAAGCCTCCCTGCAGACCTTACAATGGGTTCCTCAGGACGGAGAACAGGACACTCTCTCTCTCTCTCTCCCTCTCCCCCTCTCTCTCTCTCTCTCTCTCTCTCTCTCTCTCTCCTTTTGTCTGTCTTGAGGGCACATATATCTTCCGTGGGGAAGAAGCCCCCTATATAGAGAGCTGCACGCTCCAGCAGTTTAAAGACAGATGGCCGAGACACAGGCATGGCGTCTCGCTGCTCGCTGAGGAATGACAACATTACAATAGATATATACAGTATATTATTAAAGGCCCTCTTGCCATGCGCTCCAAACACATGCAAACATCTGTGAGACGCAGAGAGCTGGAGCTACTGGGGAATGTTTTAGTTTACTTTTTGAATGTTACGTAATGTTTCACAAATTTTACTCCGTTTTCTAAATAAATGCAATGCAATAAGATTTCAGTGACACACCAGACTAGAGGTCTTCATGGGCACCTGAGACCCGTGGACCCCGGGATCCGACCCAGGACCCGTATAGGTTCGGGTCTATATTTTAAATGGTCAGCCAGGTCCGGGTCGGGTCCCAATCTATTACTTCGGGTCCCGGGTCTGTTTAACGCTGTAGCCTATCTAATAGGTCGATCAGGCTCGGAGAACACCTGGCTGTGAAAGTCAGCACAGCTTGTGTGTTTTGTGTAACTTGCAAATTGCTAAATTAGGATAAGAAAAGTGTGAGCCGGTTCTCTTTCGCTCGCGCTCTCAGCCGTTCAGAAAGCGGGCTGATTTAATGCATGCGCACGGTAATAATGTACTCAACAATATATTTCAAATCAGCAACAAGACCTCAGATGAACTATCACATAAATGTTTTCTGTGATGCTCAAATTGCGTAAAAAAGCTCATATTTCAGGTACTCCAGCTAACGCGCGAGTGCAGTCTCAAACGCGTGTCATGTTTCTATGGCAACCCGAGCTGGTAAAAATAATATGACTGTAAAAATAATATGAACTGTTTAATCTTAAAGTTCTGGTAGTCAGACTCGGCTCGCAGAGATTATGGCAAATAAATAATGCTAACGTCAGCGGCTGTGGCACTGAGCGAGCAATCGTCATTAGTTCAAAAGAGCCAACAGTCAAAGTTATTATGCAAGTTAACACGAGTCGAAATGCAAATCTGCAAAGACGCATAAATCGATCACCGTGACAAAAAGTGGATTTTACAGCTGAAATGAGCTATTCTAGCTCTAGGTTGTAGCTATCAAATAATAGACGGGTCCATGTCGGTTCCGGGTACTATATTTTTGACGGAGTCTCTCTGCAAACGCACTGCACTCGCAACCAAATCAATCACAGCCAATCAGAAGAGAGCGTGGGCGGAGTCTCTCTGCAAACGCACTGCACTCGCAACCAAATCAATCACAGCCAATCAGAAGAGAGCGTGGGCGGAGTCTCTCTGCAAACGCACTGCATTCGCAACCAAATCAATCACAGCCAATCAGAAGAGAGCGTGGGCGGAGTCTCTCTGCAAACGCACTGCACTCGCAACCAAATCAATCACAGCCAATCAGAAGAGAGTGTGGGCGGAGTCTCTCTGCAAACGCACTGCACTCGCAACCAAATCAATCACAGCCAATCAGAAGAGAGCGTGGGCGGAGTCTCTCTGCAAACGCACTGCACTCGCAACCAAATCAATCACAGCCAATCAGAAGAGAGCGTGGGCGGAGTCTCTCTGCAAACGCACTGCACTCGCAAACCAAATCAATCACAGCCAATCAGAAGAGAGCGTGGGCGTTGTCTCTCTGCAAACGCACTGCACTCGCAACCAAATCAATCACAGCCAATCAGAAGAGAGCGTGGGCGGAGTCTCTCTGCAAACGCACTGCACTCACAACCAAATCAATCACAGCCAATCAGAAGAGAGCGTGGGCGGAGTCTCACTGCAAGCGCACTGCACTCGCAACCAAATCAATAACAGCCAATCAGAAGAGAGTGTGGGCGGAGTCTCTCTGCAAACGCACTGCACTCGCAACCAAATCAATCACAGCCAATCAGAAGAGAGTGTGGGCGGAGTCTCTCTGCAAACGCACTGCACTCGCAACCAAATCAATCACAGCCAATCAGAAGAGAGCGTGGGCGGAGTCTCTCTGCAAGCGCACTGCACTCGCAACCAAATCAATCACAGCCAATCAGAAGAGAGCGTGGGCGGAGTCTCTCTGCAAACGCACTGCACTCGCAAACCAAATCAATCACAGCCAATCAGAAGAGAGCGTGGGCGTTGTCTCTCTGCAAACGCACTGCACTCGCAACCAAATCAATCACAGCCAATCAGAAGAGAGCGTGGGCGGAGTCTCTCTGCAAACGCACTGCACTCACAACCAAATCAATCACAGCCAATCAGAAGAGAGCGTGGGCGGAGTCTCACTGCAAGCGCACTGCACTCGCAACCAAATCAATAACAGCCAATCAGAAGAGAGTGTGGGCGGAGTCTCTCTGCAAACGCACTGCACTCGCAACCAAATCAATCACAGCCAATCAGAAGAGAGTGTGGGCGGAGTCTCTCTGCAAACGCACTGCACTCGCAACCAAATCAATCACAGCCAATCAGAAGAGAGCGTGGGCGGAGTCTCTCTGCAAACGCACTGCACTCGTAACCAAATCAATCACAGCCAATCAGAAGAGAGCGTGGGCGGAGTCTCTCTGCAAACGCACTGCACTCGCAACCAAATCAATCACAGCCAATCAGAAGAGAGCGTGGGCGGAGTCTCTCTGCAAACGCACTGCACTCGCAACCAAATCAATCACAGCCAATCAGAAGAGAGCGTGGGCGGAGTCTCTCTGCAAACGCACTGCAATCGCAACCAAATCAATCACAGCCAATCAGAAGAGAGCGTGGGCGGAGTCTCTCTGCAAACGCACTGCACTCGCAACCAAATCAATCACAGCCAATCAGAAGAGAGCGTGGGCGGAGTCTCTCTGCAAATGCACTGCACTCGCAACCAAATCAATCACAGCCAATCAGAAGAGAGCATGGGCGGAGTCTCTCTGCAAATGCACTGCACTCGCAACCAAATCAATCACAGCCAATCAGAAGAGAGCGTGGGCGGAGTCTCTCTGCAAACGCACTGCACTCGCAACCAAATCAATCACAGCCAATCAGAAGAGAGCGTGGGCGGAGTCTCTCTGCAAACGCACTGCACTCGCAACCAAATCAATCACAGCCAATCAGAAGAGAGCGTGGGCGGAGTCTCTCTGCAAACGCACTGCACTCGCAACCAAATCAATCACAGCCAATCAGAAGAGAGCGTGGGCGGAGTCTCTCTGCAAACGCACTGCACTCGCAACCAAATCAATCACAGCCAATCAGAAGAGAGCGTGGGCGGAGTCTCTCTGCAAACGCACTGCACTCGCAACCAAATCAATCACAGCCAATCAGAAGAGAGCGTGGGCGGAGTCTCTCTGCAAACGCACTGCACTCGTAACCAAATCAATCCAATCTAAATCTTGCTAGGACATAATTTAAATTAAATGCAAATTCAAAAGGCATGTGCAGTGTGAGTCTGGCCATGTTTGGTGTTCATTAGAGAAACGCATGTGAAGCCTGAGGTCTCGGACTCTGACGGATCGAGGCCCAGCGGCTGCATTAGCACTCAGACTTCACCTTCCTCATTATGTTTTACTGCACAGTGATTCATTAACAACAAGCAGCCATTATCGGGGCCAAGCGCAAAGAAGAAGACAAGACATGCCAGCATGGCTGGAAGTCTCAAGCCAACTGCAACAATGAGCCATTAAGGACCTATTAAGTTGATTTTAGGCAAAATAGCAGTCAAATTTTAAATACAGTCAATAATAATGTGGTTTAGTCAGATTGAGATGACAATGACACATGCAAAGTTTGGTGTCAATATGTCAAAGCATTGCAGAGATACAGCCTCAAGAGTAATTTTTGCATCATGGCTCAACTCTGTTGCAGTGGTATATGAAAACTGTTTTGTCTATCAATCCGAAATCCATAAGTATTTGTCAGCATGGTCTGAAGACGATACGGATCAATTTTGGTGAAAATCGGACAAACGGTCTAGGATGAGTTTGAAAAAGTAGATTTTTAACAAATAACAAGATGGAGCACAGATATGTTTGCAAAATATGGCAAAATTGGTATCTATCTTCTCGGCATGAGCCAATGAATGTATTATGACCAGTCTCATTACAATAGGCTAATTTAATCAAAAGTTATTAGCATTTTTGTACATTTTATTACAACTTTTGACCACAAGGTGGCGCTGCCCCGAAACTTTTTGAATATCTTCGGGACATAGAGCGGAAGACACATACCGAGTTTTGTAATGATACACTAGTGCATTCTTAAATTATAGCATTAGCATTTTAAACCGTAATACTGCATTGAAGTCAATGGGAATTTCATGTTTTGTTTTATTATAGCGCCACCAAGAGGCACAATCCCACCAATTTTTTTATGTGTCCTCATAGTGAGCCCATACATATGTGTGTCAAGTTTGGTGAAAATATCTCATTTTGTTTTGGAGTTATAGACATTTATATGAAAAAACACATAAAAAAGGACTGACACCTGACTTTGATTGGATTTTACTACCCCTTACTATCAATATTTTGAGATTTGGGCATTAGCGTATAGCTATCGACCTATGTTTCCGAACTTCTGAGGCTGGTTTCGTCTCGATCGGACTAGCGGTTTCGAAGATATCAGCAAATGTTTTTTAAGCACTAAATTACAACTCTGCGCAAACCATATGCCGAAACCTGGCAAGTCTGGTATCGTTGGAGTCGGCAAGGATTCAGGAGACCAAAAAACACACTCCCATCAAAATATGTCAACCACACCCAAAGTTATAAGCGTTTGAAAAAAAAAATTCTCCACTAGGTGGCGCTGTTTCGAAACTTCTCAGGCTACTTCAGGGCATCGTGGTGATGACCCATACCAAGTTTCATAACAATCTGTTCATGCGTTCATAAAATACAGCATTTTTGCACATAATTCAAAATGGCCGACATCCAAAATGGCCGACATGGTAAAATTGGATATCAGTCGACTCGGCATGACGCCCTGAATCTAATGAGACCAATTTTATGATTTTTGGATAAACGGTTCAGAAGTTATAAGCCAAAATAGGCATTTTTCATATCTCCGGACAGGTAGGTGGCGCTGCGCCGAAACGCTGCATGTTGCTTCAAGTCATGCTTGTGATGACATGTACCAAGGTTGGTTTGAATACGATAAAGCGTTGCGGAGATATAGCCTTTAGTGTGTTTTTGCAACCTCCACGTAAAATTTGTTTGTGCGTTTATTGAAAACGATTGGACGAATCAACTTGAATTCCATAACTTTTTGTCAACATGCTCTGAAGATGATCTGTTTCAATTTTCGTGAAAATCGG
Source organism: Pseudorasbora parva (assembly GCF_024679245.1). Taxonomy (NCBI): domain Eukaryota; kingdom Metazoa; phylum Chordata; class Actinopteri; order Cypriniformes; family Gobionidae; genus Pseudorasbora; species Pseudorasbora parva. Next base: position 1,137,254 of record NC_090187.1, on the reverse strand, counting down.
AGCAACGGCCTAGGAGGAGTTCGAAAAAGTAGGTTTTTCAGAAAATTCAAAATGGCGGGAAAATTTGCATACCGGAAAATGACATCATAGGGTGAAATCGAATCGGCTTGAGCCAAGGAATCCGATGAAAAAAGAATTTTGTTTCTAGCCCTTAGGGGTCAAAAGTTATAAGCATAAATATGAGTGAAACTTTGGACAGGTGGTGGCGCTAGAGGGATTGAGTTAGAGGCACCAAATTTGCTATAGTGACAGCTCAGACTGGCCTCTATGAGTGTGCCAAATTTCACAACTTTTTACCATACGGTTCTATGGGCTGCCAGAGACTCCTATGGCGGAAGAAGAAGAAGAAGAAGAAGCAGAATAATAAATATAGCTGCAAGCAGCCATTATCGGGGCCAAGCGCAAAGAAGAAGACAAGACATGCCAGCATGGCTGGAAGTCTCAAGCCAACTGCAACAATGAGCCATTAAGGACCTATTAAGTTGATTTTAGGCAAAATAGCAGTCAAATTTTAAATACAGTCAATAATAATGGTTTAATGGTTTATCACTTTCGACCAATAGGTGTCACTGTTACGAAACTGATGTGGTTTAGTCAGATTGAGATGACAATGACACATGCAAAGTTTGGTGTCAATATGTCAAAGCATTGCAGAGATACAGCCTCAAGAGTAATTTTTGCATCATGGCTCAACTCTGTTGCAGTGGTATATGAAAACTGTTTTGTCTATCAATCCGAAATCCATAACTATTTGTCAGCATGGTCTGAAGACGATACGGATCAATTTTGGTGAAAATCGGACAAACGGTCTAGGATGAGTTTGAAAAAGTAGATTTTTAACAAATAACAAGATGGAGCACAGATATGTTTGCAAAATATGGCAAAATTGGTATCTATCTTCTCGGCATGAGCCAATGAATGTATTATGACCAGTCTCATTACAATAGGCTAATTTAATCAAAAGTTATTAGCATTTTTGTACATTTTATTACAACTTTTGACCACAAGGTGGCGCTGCCCCGAAACTTTTTGAATATGTTCGGGACATAGAGCGGAAGACACATACCGAGTTTTGTAATGATACACTAGTGCATTCTTAAATTATAGCATTAGCATTTTAAACCGTAATACTGCATTGAAGTCAATGGGAATTTCATGTTTTGTTTTATTATAGCGCCACCAAGAGGCACAATCCCACCAATTTTTTTATGTGTCCTCGTAGTGAGCCCATACATATGTGTGTCAAGTTTGGTGAAAATATTTCATTTTGTTTTGGAGTTATAGACATTTATATGAAAAAACACGTAAAAAATGACTGACACCTGACTTTGATTGGATTTTACTACCCCTTACTATCAATATTTTGAGATTTGGGCATTAGCGTATAGCTATCGACCTATGTTTCCGAACTTCTGAGGCTGGTTTCGTCTCGATCGGACTAGCGGTTTCGAAGATATCAGCAAATGTTTTTTAAGCACTAAATTACAACTCTGCGCAAACCATATGCCGAAACCTGGCAAGTCTGGTATCGTTGGAGTCGGCAAGGATTCAGGAGACCAAAAAACACACTCCCATCAAAATATGTCAACCACACCCAAAGTTATAAGCGTTTGAAAAAAAAAATTCTCCACTAGGTGGCGCTGTTTCGAAACTTCTCAGGCTACTTCAGGGCATCGTGGTGATGACCCATACCAAGTTTCATAACAATCTGTTCATGCGTTCATAAAATACAGCATTTTTGCACATAATTCAAAATGGCCGACATCCAAAATGGCCGACATGGTAAAATTGGATATCAGTCGACTCGGCATGACGCCCTGAATCTAATGAGACCAATTTTATGATTTTTGGATAAACGGTTCAGAAGTTATAAGCCAAAATAGGCATTTTTCGTATCTCCGGACAGGTAGGTGGCGCTGCGCCGAAACGCTGCATGTTGCTTCAAGTCATGCTTGTGATGACATGTACCAAGGTTGGTTTGAATACGATAAAGCGTTGCGGAGATATAGCCTTTAGTGTGTTTTTGCAACCTCCACGTAAAATTTGTTTGTGCGTTTATTGAAAACGATTGGACGAATCAACTTGAATTCCATAACTTTTTGTCAACATGCTCTGAAGATGATCTGTTTCAATTTTCGTGAAAATCGGAGCAACGGCCTAGGAGGAGTTCGAAAAAGTAGGTTTTTCAGAAAATTCAAAATGGCGGGAAAATTTGCATACCGGAAAATGACATCATAGGGTGAAATCGAATCGGCTTGAGCCAAGGAATCCGATGAAAAAAGAATTTTGTTTCTAGCCCTTAGGGGTCAAAAGTTATAAGCATAAATATGAGTGAAACTTTGGACAGGTGGTGGCGCTAGAGGGATTGAGTTAGAGGCACCAAATTTGCTATAGTGACAGCTCAGACTGGCCTCTATGAGTGTGCCAAATTTCACAACTTTTTACCATACGGTTCTATGGGCTGCCAGAGACTCCTATGGCGGAAAAAGAAGAAGAAGCAGAATAATAATAGGAACACTAACGATTTCAATAGGTGCCTCCGCACCTTCGGTGCTTGGCCCCTAAATATAGCTGCAAGCAGCCATTATCGGGGCCAAGCGCAAAGAAGAAGACAAGACATGCCAGCATGGCTGGAAGTCTCAAGCCAACTGCAACAATGAGCCATTAAGGACCTATTAAGTTGATTTTAGGCAAAATAGCAGTCAAATTTTAAATACAGTCAATAATAATGGTTTAATGGTTTATCACTTTCGACCAATAGGTGTCACTGTTACGAAACTGATGTGGTTTAGTCAGATTGAGATGACAATGACACATGCAAAGTTTGGTGTCAATATGTCAAAGCATTGCAGAGATACAGCCTCAAGAGTAATTTTTGCATCATGGCTCAACTCTGTTGCAGTGGTATATGAAAACTGTTTTGTCTATCAATCCGAAATCCATAACTATTTGTCAGCATGGTCTGAAGACGATACGGATCAATTTTGGTGAAAATCGGACAAACGGTCTAGGATGAGTTTGAAAAAGTAGATTTTTAACAAATAACAAGATGGAGCACAGATATGTTTGCAAAATATGGCAAAATTGGTATCTATCTTCTCGGCATGAGCCAATGAATGTATTATGACCAGTCTCATTACAATAGGCTAATTTAATCAAAAGTTATTAGCATTTTTGTACATTTTATTACAACTTTTGACCACAAGGTGGCGCTACCCCGAAACTTTTTGAGTATCTTCAGGACATGGAGCGGAAGACACATACCGAGTTTTGTAACGATACGCTAATGCATTCGTAAATTATAGCATTAGCATTTTAAACCATAATACTGCATTGAAGTCAATGGGAATTTCATGTTTTGTTTTATTATAGCGCCACCAAGAGGCACAATCCCACCAATTTTTTTATGTGTCCTCATAGTGAGCCCATACATATGTGTGTCAAGTTTGGTGAAAATATCTCATTTTGTTTTGGAGTTATAGACATTTATATGAAAAAACACGTAAAAAAGGACTGACACCTGACTTTGATTGGATTTTACTACCCCTTACTATCAATATTTTGAGATTTGGGCATTAGCGTATAGCTATCGACCTATGTTTCCGAACTTCTGAGGCTGGTTTCGTCTCGATCGGACTAGCGGTTTTGAAGATATCAGCAAATGTTTTTTAAGCACTAAATTACAACTCTGCGCAAACCATATGCCGAAACCTGGCAAGTCTGGTATCGTTGGAGTCGGCAAGGATTCAGGAGACCAAAAAACACACTCCCATCAAAATATGTCAACCACACCCAAAGTTATAAGCGTTTGAAAAAAAAAATTCTCCACTAGGTGGCGCTGTTTCGAAACTTCTCAGGCTACTTCAGGGCATCGTGGTGATGACCCATACCAAGTTTCATAACAATCTGTTCATGCGTTCATAAAATACAGCATTTTTGCACATAATTCAAAATGGCCGACATCCAAAATGGCCGACATGGTAAAATTGGATATCAGTCGACTCGGCATGACGCCCTGAATCTAATGAGACCAATTTTATGACTTTTGGATAAACGGTTCAGAAGTTATAAGCCAAAATAGGCATTTTTCGTATCTCCGGACAGGTAGGTGGCGCTGCGCCGAAACGCTGCATGTTGCTTCAAGTCATGCTTGTGATGACATGTACCAAGGTTGGTTTGAATACGATAAAGCGTTGCGGAGATATAGCCTTTAGTGTGTTTTTGCAACCTCCACGTAAAATTTGTTTGTGCGTTTATTGAAAACGATTGGACGAATCAACTTGAATTCCATAACTTTTTGTCAACATGCTCTGAAGATGATCTGTTTCAATTTTCGTGAAAATCGGAGCAACGGCCTAGGAGGAGTTCGAAAAAGTAGGTTTTTCAGAAAATTCAAAATGGCGGGAAAATTTGCATACCGGAAAATGACATCATAGGGTGAAATCGAATCGGCTTGAGCCAAGGAATCCGATGAAAAAAGAATTTTGTTTCTAGCCCTTAGGGGTCAAAAGTTATAAGCATAAATATGAGTGAAACTTTGGACAGGTGGTGGCGCTAGAGGGATTGAGTTAGAGGCACCAAATTTGCTATAGTGACAGCTCAGACTGGCCTCTATGAGTGTGCCAAATTTCACAACTTTTTACCATACGGTTCTATGGGCTGCCAGAGACTCCTATGGCGGAAGAAGAAGAAGAAGAAGAAGAAGAAGCAGAATAATAATAATAGGAACACTAACAATTTCAATAGGTGCCTCCGCACCTTCGGTGCTTGGCCCCTAATAATAGGAACACTAACGATTTCAATAGGTGCCTCCGCACCTTCGGTGCTTGGCCCCTAATAATAATAGGAACACTAACGATTTCAATAGGTGCCTCCGCACCTTCGGTGCTTGGCCCCTAATTAATTAGTGTTCGCCGGTGGCCAGTTGGAAAGAAAACAACAATAAATTGCAGATACAGCTCACAAAGTCCTAGTGAAGCATCAGCTGTGGGGAAAGTTACCGAGGAAGGAAGAACAGATTAGAAAGGCGACAGCTCTCTTCTTGATTTAAATTGCTTTTCTTGCCTCCCTCAGTGGCCGGCCTGATTGGGCAGAAAGCTTTCTGCAATGATTACAGCCAGAATGAGAGCGTGAAGCAGAGGAATGAGGGGTTTGGTGAGCTTGTTAAAGGAGGCTTCTATCTCACGTGTCAACAGGGCGTCCATTTTAAACAATCAACCGAGGGATGTTTCATCTCGTTCCTCGGCATTCATGCACGCACACTCGGTGTTGCTGGAAATATCAAGCTGTGCTTCATTGACGACAGGCCGACATCAAAGCCAGGCTTTAGTGAGCGGGATTTATGTTTTATCACCTGATAAAGCTTCCCAAAGCTCACTTATGATGCCCACAGATGAATGCCAAGTGTCTCTGGCCGTCAGTGTTTCATAAAGCGAGAGACAAGCGAGCACAACAGCTCATCAGGTAACCAATGATTTCACAGATGGAGTCAGAGCCTTTTTCTTTTCTTTGTTTGGAAAGTGCGGTGCCAATGTTATGGGTTGGACTCCCAGGAAAGGCATGAACTGATATAAAATCTTGAATGGGATTAAAGCATGGGCGTCGGAAGCTCTCTCAGAGTTATTTTTACTGGAGTAACTTTAGATGCCATTTACATTAAATACAAATAAACCGCCGTTTACTAAACAACTGATTGGGCCAGACAAAATAACGGAAATACCTGCGTTACCGTGGCTATAGTGTAGGGGTAAGAGACGCATGTCATTAAAGGACAGCTCCGGTGAGAAATGCCCCTATAGGGGTGATTAACAGATGGTCAGCGAGTAGATCGTTCTCTGGATGATCGAATGTCAAGAGTTTTATCTCTAAAAACAGATTAGCTTATAACGCTCGTCTATGGGGCACAGGGTAAGTGAAATTAAACCGCTAGTTAATACCACTAACAAGGCTCAAAATAG
>NC_090187.1:1123797-1126297 GCF_024679245.1 Pseudorasbora parva | reverse complement strand
GATAATGTACCGGCAGAAAATTACCACTACATTTCCCGTTTTCTGGATTCACTGAGGGTTCGCAGATAAACATCACATTTTCATTTTTGGGTGAACTATCCCTTTAAGTTTACTCTTTTAAAGTACATTATTTCTATGATAAATATGCAGTGTGCTTCCTTTTCACCAGGGTTTACAAGTCAATCCATGTGAAATTACACATTATGAGTGATTATAAAATCATAAGGGGGTCAAAAACATCTTAAAGTTTAGCTTGCATTTAATGAACTATATTACATTTCATTAATTGTAAATAACCTGGAACTAAGTGTCCGGAAATGCCACATTCAGATATTATTTTAAAGTACATTAAGAATATAATTTTGCGAGGGTTAGAGGGTAAGGCACTTGTTTCACGTGATATCTCTTCGGTAACTCATTTCCAGCATCCCACACATTTGAAAATCTACATTCATAACATTAGACATTTACAAATCCGCGAACCCATTTATAACCGTAATAAAAAGCTTTTTAGTCCCATTGCACTGATCTCAATAGCATCAGAGCTCTTTAGCTCAAGGGATCTTGGGAAAAACTCTCGAAACGCAAACAGAATTACAGACGGATGGGCCATTAATATCACACCGACTTCCAGTGCCGGCGTTTACTGTAATATAATATATATAATATAATATATGCGTTCTGTCAGCCTCAGCAGCCAGTCAGGAAAATATCAGAGGCAAATTTATGAAGAGCAACAAGCTGAAATGCCTGAGAAGGTCATTGCCGGATGCTGTTCGCCACAATTACGCGGCTGTGGAAATGCTGATGTGCTAATTTGTAATGTAGTGAAATGAGATTCAATCCTGGAGGGGAAAATGTCACTCGAGTTAAAAGTGCAGAGCGTGTGGAGATCTCAGTGTCTACCCGAGTAATCATGCCTCAGAATGAGGTAAACTTACACTATACTGGTGGTGATGGGACTCAACGGGGCCATATGTTGTTTATACAGCCTCATCTTAAGATATAAGAGGATATAAAACTCAGAGACACACACACTATATTGCCAAATGTTTTGTGCCGCCTCTACACACACACGAGCTCCCCATTGTTAACCCGTAGGGTTTAATCTGGAGTCGGCCCCCCCTCTCTAACAGCTCCAGCTCTTCTGGGAAGGCTTTCCTCAAGGTTTAGGAGTGTGTTTATGGGGATTTTTGCCCATTCTTCTAGAAGCTCATTTGTGAGGTCAGGCACTGATGTTGGACGAGAAGGCCTGGCTCTCAGTCTCCGCTCTAATTCATCCCAAAGCTGTTCTATCGGGTTGAGCTCAGGACTCTGTGCAGGCCAGTCCAGTTCCTCCACACCAAACTCCTCATCCATGTCTTTATGGAGCGACGCTTTGTGCACTGGAGCGCAGTCATGCTGGGACAGGAAGGGGCCGTCCACAAACTGATCCCACAAAGTCAGGAGCGTGAAATTGTCCAAAATGTCTTGCTGAAGCATTAAGAGTTCCTTTCACTGGAACTAAGGGGCCAAGCCCTGAAAAACAACCCCACGCCATAATCTCCCCTCCACCAAACTTTACACTTGGCACAATGCAGTCAGGCGAGTCCCGTTCTCCTGGCAACGGCCAAACCCAGACTCGTCCATGGGATTGTCAGACTGAAGCGTGATTGGTCGCTCAGAGAACACGTCTCACTGCTCTAGAGTCCAGTGGCGGCTGCTTTACTCCACTGCATCCCACGCTTTGCATTGCTCTTGGTGATGTAAGGCTTGGATGAGCTGCTCGGCCATGGAAACCCATTCCATGAAGCTCTCTCCGCTGTTCTTGAGCTCATCTGAAGGCCACAGAAGTCTGGAGGTCTGGAGCTGTTGGCTGTATATATTTTTTTAGCAGAGATCTGCGCTGGAAGTCTAACTGCTTCTCACATGGATAATACTTTGCTTTTTACTTTTATCTAGGATTTCAAAAGGAAATTTTACAGCACAAAATGTTATCTACCAACATGGCATATGTCTTCTTAGGACTACAAAATATACTGCGCAGGAAAAGACTTTTCTTGAGCACGAGCTGCTGAAGTTCACTTAATGGCCACCGGCGGCGCTGATAACAGGGTTTTCTGGATTCTAGGCCATTTGTCGCATTCGCTCACGTTTGGTTCCAGTGGCTATAATGCCCTCAATGGCACATGCTTTATGACAGCTTTATGAATTCATTTCATTGCCTTGTCTTGTTTCTGTCAGCCAGAAACTCTAAAGCAATTTTGACTGAAATAATACATGTCAGGCATCCTCAGTGGAGCATGAGCGGGAGCATATTAGCCCTTATCTCTGAGCGGAGGGAAGCAGATACTGAGTTCAGCTCCGATGAGCACAGCTGCTGGAACATGACAATATTAGCTAGAAATTAATATTGGGGGAAAGTGTCAAACTCTTACTTCAGTGAATAATTGCTTCTGAAGAAAAGATATAAATAAAAAAAACTGATATTTAAACAAAATAAGAAAAATGTGGATGACAT
>NC_090187.1:1116297-1121297 GCF_024679245.1 Pseudorasbora parva | reverse complement strand
GAACTCCAGGAAAATTAACCCTCGGAACTCTAGAGAAGTGTGTGTGTATGAGAGTGTGTGTGTGTGTGTGTGTTCTCATGTTCCTCAGTCAGATTGCACAAAAGGGTTTGAACAGAAACACAGGAGACAGAGGAACTCATTCACTTCTGCTCATTCTTTTCCTTTCTCCTCCTTTTTAAGGCATTAATGGACACCGCCCCGCTCTCCTGACACACAGAAAAGGAGCTCAAAGCGACTTCACACACACCAGACTGACTTCACACACACACACACAAACACACACACACACACACACACACACACACACACACACACACACACACACACACGCACACACGCACACGCCTGCTGAAGAGCAAGCATCATCCTCATGAACAGCCGTAGTCCAGCTCCATGAGTCTCATGAAGTTCCTGCTGTTCTTCTTCCAAACACATCATCTGTTCTTCATCCGTTCTTTCGTTCATCAGTTCGTCCGTTCGTTCATCCGTCCGTTCATCCGCGGGGGAAAGAGGAATGGCTCTCCGTTGTGTGTGGGAGACGTTGGCGTCGGGGCCGCAGGAAAAATGAAATAATCTGAGATGCTAAAACGGGCTTATCTCGCCGTTCCAGCGGAAGTGAAAGAGGCGGAGCGATTTAAAAGAGGGATGAGAGAAGGAAAAACGAGAACAAAGAGAAGTCCACCTCGAGATACTCTGTCCATGTGTGGATCGCTCGGGCTAGCCGTCTTCTTTCGGCGGTGTGTACCAGCCTGTAGGAAACACACACACACACGTGTGTTTTTGTGACATATGGGGACATTCCACAGGCGTAATGGTTTTTATACTGTACAAACTGTATTTACTATCCCCTTACACTGCCCCTAAACCTACCCATCACACACACACACACACACACACACACACACACACACACACACACACACACACACACACACACACACACACACACACACACACAGACACACACACTGCCCCTAAACCTACCCATCACACACACACACACACACACAGACACACACACTGCCCCTAAACCTACCCATCACACACACACACACACACACACAGACACACACACTGCCCCTAAACCTACCCATCACACACACACACACACACACACACACACACACACACACACACACACACACACACACACAGACACACACACAGACACTTACCGTTCTTCTCGTGGATCTGCACCAGTGATTTATACGACTGCTGTGCTCGGGCCAGATTGTACTGATTCTGAAACACAGAGACATCTCAGAAATGTGCATTTACAGACGACAGTAGTGACGCTTCCTGCAGCCGCCTGAAGATGGACACTCGTTTCGGCCACGGAACAAATAAAAGATCAACATCTGTCTCATCTCTCAGCTGGGTTTATCTCCCGACAGCAGAGCTGCACGACTGACACACACATCTGATTATTAGAGGATCAGCGTTTACATCGAGTGGCGTTCTGAACAGCTTTATAACATTGTCTGAAGCAACTGCAGGCTATATTTTGATATAAAAATTCACAAAACAAGCTGAAAACTTTCTGTTGCATTATCCCTCAAATGTCAACAAGTTGGTTTCGTTTCTTCTATAAATAATTTTTTGAAAAAAAGTAAAGAGTAAAAAATGTGATTACCTTATTGGCTCCAAACTGCACTCTTGCTTTTCCCTTCACTAAAGTGGCATTGATCTGCATGATGACAGACTCTATGGAATAGGCACTGCTCCAGCCCTGAGTGAGCACACACACACACACACACGTTAGGTTTTTGTAAATTGTGGGGACATTCCATAGGTGTAATGGATTTTATACTGTACATTCTATCCCCCTTCACTGCCCTTAAACCTACCCATCACACACACACACACACACACACACACACACACACACGCACACACGCACACACGCACACACGCACACACGCACACACGCACACACACACAGTTGGAGTACAGAAGATGGTAGCATTTATATATGTGCATGAATCTTGAGAAGTAAACGCACACACACACCTGTTTAGTGAGTAGCTCCATACACAGAGCTCCTCCGCCGAGAACATACCTGAGGACGACACACACACACACACACTTAGTTTGAATAATCACTTCTGCACGAGTCTGACTGATGAATAAGGTCAGATGATCTGAACAGATGAGAAGGCTCCGGTCTCACCCTCCGGACAGCACGGGAGAAACCACCCGTACAAACGGAGGATCAAAGGGGAAATTATCCTGCAGACACAAACACACACTCCTTTATTATGATAAAAACTACATTTAAATTATACATATAAGTATTTGTACATTTAATAATTAAATTGAACAATAACTGTAGGCAAGAACAAAACCGCTTTCTAACACACTGTGCAGGGAATGTCCAAATTTGGCTGTCTCGCCTAATTTAGACTCACACACTCACACACTCACAGACACACACACACAATCTCTTACACATACACTCACTCACTCACACACTCAATCTCTTACACATACACTCACTCACTCACACACTCACTTTGTATGAGACGTTGAGGAGGATGTAGTCTATCCCTTCCTTCTCCTTCAGCACCTGGAGGTCACTGTGTAGAGGACTGTCTGGATCCACACTGAGCAACACACACACACACACCTTCAGCTTTAGGTCAACTCTTAAGCAATAATGTGTAAATCCAGTGCTTACGTTCTTATCTTCACATGCCACTCGTACAGGCTGTCGTTGACCAGCTCCACTGAGTAGATGCCTGGAAGAGAGAACAGCAGAATAAGAGCCGGCGTTCCAGCACACACACACACACACACACACACACACACACACACACACACACACGGTTATCAGGGGTCCAAACCGTTTTTGTAACTCTGAGACCGGTAGATCTCCCGGAGCTCCTTCATGAGGCGATCCGAGGCTTGAACTGATCCAGATACGGCACCCTACAGGACCCGAGAGAACACACCCAATCAATCCCAGCACAGCCGCCGCATGCCTGACGCACAAACTCATACGAGTCAGATTAACGAGCTCTAGGAGCCCGCGACAATAGTAAAGGTTAATACATTCTGTAATATTGTTCATTGTCAGATCATGCACTAAATAACAGCTTGTTGTAAAACATTTATACACAAATCAAGCATAACATTATGACCAAAATTCCTAATATTGTGTTGGTCCCCCTTTTGCTGACCCGTCTCTGATGGACTCCTCTAGACCCCTGAAGGTGTGCTGTGGTATCTGGCACCAAGATGTTAGCAGCAGATCCTTTAAGTCCTGTAAGCTGCGAGGTGGATCGGACTTGTTTGTTCAGCTCATCCCACAGATGCTCGATTGGATTGAGATCTGGGGAATCTGGAGGCCGAGTCGACGCCTCAAACTGGTTGTTGTGCTCCTCAAACCATTCCTGAAGCATTTGTGCTTTGTGTCAGGAGCATTATCCTGCTGGAAGAGCCACAGCCACCAGAATACCGTTTCCATCAAAGGCTGAACATGGTCTCAGCAATGCTTAGGTAGGTGGAGCGTGTCAAAGTAACATCCACATGGATGGAGGACCCAAGGTTTCCCAGCAGAACATTGGCCAAAGCATCACACTGCCTCCGCCGGCTCGCCTTCTTCCCATAGTGCATCCTGGGGCCATGTGTTCCCCAGGTAAGCCACACACACACACACACACAGCCGGCCATCCACGTGATGTAGAAGAACACGTGATTCCTCAGACCAGGCCACCTTCTTCCATTGCTCCGTGGTCCAGTTCTGATGCTCACGTGCCACTGTTGGTGCTTTCGGCGGGGTCAGGGGTCAGAGGTCACCCTGACTGGTCCATACGCCTCAAACTGAGCTGCTCTGTGTATTCTGACAGCTTTCTATCAGAACCAGCATTAACTTCTGGAGCAGTTTGAGCTCCAGTAGCTGGTCTGTTTGATCGGACCCCACGGGCCAGCCTTCGCTCCCCACGGTCATCAATGAGCCTTGGCCGCCCATGACCCTGTGGCCGGTTCTCCACTGGTCCTTCCTTGGAGCACTTTTGATAGATACTGACCACTGCAGACCGGGAACAGCCCACAAGAGCTGCAGTTTTGGAGATGCTCTGACCCAGTCGTCTAGCCGTCACAATCTGGCCAAACTCGCTCAAATCCTTACGCTTGCCCATTTCTCCTGCTTCACACACATCAACTCTGAGGACGAAATGTTCACTTGCTGCCTAATATATCCCACCCACTAACAGGAGCCGTGATGTTGATCACGTTGATGATGTTGATGATCACCGGTCATAATATTATGCCTGAACATCCATCCATCCTTTAATCCATCCATCCATCATTTAATCCATCCATCATTTAAACCATCCATCCATCCATCCATCATTTAATCCATCCATCCATCCATCCATCATTTAATCCATCCATCCATCCATCCATCCATCCATCCATCCATCCATCCATCCATCCATCCATCCATCCATCCATCCATCCATCCATCCATCCATCATTTAATCAATCCATCCATCCCTAATCCATCCATCATTTCATCCATCCATCCATCCATCCATCCATCCATCCATCCATCCATCCACCGTTTAATCCATCCATCCATCCAAAATCCTCTATTCCCCCCATCTGAACCCCGAAACATGAGGAAAATCACCTTACCGAATGAGCACTTACATTCAAGTGGTCCTGCCTCTGGTTCTTCCGGATCTTCTCCAGGATGGCCAAGTTCTCCTTCTCGATGCCCTCATCCTCAGACTTCTTCCCATCCACAGGCTCCTCCTCTTTCATGTCATAGTGCTCCAGATCAATGTCCTGCTGACAGAGAACACATGTGAAGTATGATATATAGATCAAATGATCATGAAGAGTGTGAAGTATGATATATAGATCAAATGATCATGAAGAGTGTGAAGTATGATATATAGATCAAATGATCATGAAGAGTGTGAGGTATGATATATAGATCAAATGATCATGAAGAGTGTGAAGTATGATATATAGATCAAATGATCATGAAGAGT
>NC_090187.1:951297-1106297 GCF_024679245.1 Pseudorasbora parva | reverse complement strand
AAGAAAATGATAATTATTGAATGCTTAATACGGCCGCCGCTGCACATTATCAGTGTAGGTGTCCGAGCTAAAGCCAGGGTTAAGTTCAGGGGCTCACAGACGTCTGAGGGCTAATTTAGGCCTTCATTTAGACATTAGAGCAAATAACTCACAGCTGTTTATATGACATCATCAGCCACATCTCCATCGCTGTCTATGTCACTTAATAAGCCTTTTGAAAAGTGGGGCCATGGGTAATGTCCTCATATTTCACCCTCTCCTGTAATACCTGTGTGAAAGCAGCAGTCGCACTCGGGTGCACCAAAAGCAGACCAAACAAGCGTACCGAAGAAGAGCTGGTCTCGGTTCGCTTTCAGACGGACTCTGGAGCGGTTCGTTTGCGGAGAGAGCGTGATCCGACCTCCAACAGAACGCAAAAGGACTGATCATTTTTGGACTAAACCAGCTGCGCTGACGTTCTGGGCATGACATTATTACCTGATAGATCGCTGGCAATATTATCGGAAGATGAGCATGTCAGAGTTAAGGATAATTACTGCACGGCTCCGCTTGAAGTGACGAGCGATGCGCTCTCGTCTGCAGTGCATTAGGGCGGTGTTTTCACGTCGCATCCGCGCCTCATTATAGAAATGTATTGTTTGCATACTGTGGTAAACACACACAGTGCAGTAGATTATGGCCAGGGACAAAACCAGCCCGCAGTCGTCTCTCCTTAGTGTTATTATAGTTTGCTGGATTTTCCTCTTCTGTTGGAATTTTCCCACACGTAAATTCTGACCAATCCGCAGTTTAGGAAATACGCCACGGCCAATGGGTGATGTGGATGTTGTCACGTGCCTGAGATTTGGTTCGTTTCAACTGGTTCGGACCAAAGCAATCAGTGTGGTGTGAGAAGAAACCAAAAAAGCTGAAAAATGCAACAGTGTGTAATTGTTTGCCCTTGGTTCGGACCAAATGAACCGAACTAGAGATGTGAAAGCAGCCTTAGAACGTTTTTTTTTTTTTTTTTTTGAGTATGGCCCTGTATGACATCATAAAGGGTGGAGCTCCTTATATGGGCACTTCTCCCGGATGAGCACGCACACACACACACACACATGCACACATACACGGTAAATATTAACACAGCTGAGCTCGTGGAGGCGTGCACTAGGCGGAGCTAAAGAGAACACACACACACACACACATCAACCTGGCGTTGTGTTTTTAGACCACAAGATCAATAATGTCACTAAAGAAGTGTTTAGCTTGTTCATGTCATCTTCATCTTCCCAAATAACTGTGTGTGTGTGTGTGTGTGTGTGTGTGTGTGTGTGTGTGTGTGTGTGTGTGTGTGTTCTCTTTAGCTCCGCCCACTGCACGCCTCCACAAGCTCAGCTGTGTTAACGTATAGCGCACGTGTGTGTGTGTGTGTGTGTATGTGTGTGTGTGTGTGTGTGTGTTTAGCTCAACCCAATGCATGCCTCCACAGACTTGGCTATGTTAAGGTATAGTGTTGTGTGTGTGTGTGTGTGTGTGTGTGTGTGTGTGTGTGTGTGTGTGTGTGTGTGTGTGTGTGTGTGTGTGTGTGTGTGTGTGTGTGTGTGTGTCTTTAGCTCCACCCACTGCACGCCTTCACGAGCTCGGCTGTTTTCTGAAAGAATCGGTTCAGTGTATCTGTCTTTTATAAATATGATAAACTAAAGACTCTTATGAGATATGAAGGATCAACACTATAACAGGAGACTGTGTGTGTGTGTGTGTGTGTGTGTGTGTGGCCTGGTAATCCCTACGTTATGGGGACATTTTTAGGTCCCCATGACGAAAACATCTTATAAATCACACAGGAGGAGTTTTTATGAGAAAGTAAAAATGCAGAATGTTTCCTGTGATGGGTAGGTTTAGGGGCAGTGTGTGTGTGTGTGTGTGTGTGTGTGTGTGTGTGTGTGTGTGTGTGTGTGTGATGGGTAGGTTTAGGGGCAGTGTGTGTGTGTGTGTGTGTGTGTGTGTGTGTGTGTGTGTGGGCAGGTTTTTGTGACATATGAGGACTCAAATGTGTATAATGCCATGGGTATGACACAGGTATTACAGGAGAGGGTGAAATATGAGGACATTACCCATGGCCCCACTTTACAAAAGGCTTATAAATCACACAGGAGGAGTTTTTATGAGAAAGTACAAATGCAGAATGTTTCCTGTGATGGGTAGGGCCAGTGTGTGTGTGTGTGTGTGTGTGTGTGAGTGTGTGTGTGTGACATATGAGGACCCAAATGTGTATAATGCCATGGGTATGACACAGGTATTACAGGAGAGGGTGAAATATGAGGACATTACCCATGGCCCCACTTTACAAAAGGCTTATAAATCACACAGGAGGAGTTTTTATGAGAAAGTACAAATGCAGAATGTTTCCTGTGATGGGTAGGGCCAGTGTGTGTGTGTGTGTGTGTGAGTGTGTGTGTGTGTGTGTGTGTGTGTGTGTGTGTGTGTGTGTGATGGGTAGGTTTAGGGGCAGTGTGTGTGTGTGTGTGTGTGTGTGTGTGTGTGTGTGTGTGTGTGTGTGTGTGTGTGTGTGATGGGTAGGTTTAGGGGCAGTGTGTGTGTGTGTGTGTGTGTGTGTGTGTGTGTGTGTGTGTGTGTGTGTGTGTGTGATGGGTAGGTTTAGGGGCAGTGTGTGTGTGTGTGTGTGTGTGTGTGTGTGTGTGTGTGTGTGTGTGTGTGTGTGTGTGTGTGTGTGTGTGTGTGTGTGATGGGTAGGTTTAGGGGCAGTGTGTGTGTGTGTGATGGGTAGGTTTAGGGGCAGTGTGTGTGTGTGTGTGATGGGTAGGTTTAGGGGCAGTGTGTGTGTGTGATGGGTAGGTTTAGGGGCAGTGTGTGTGTGTGTGTGTGTGTGTGTGTGTGTGTGTGTGTGTGTGTGTGTGTGTGTGTGTGTGTGTGTGTGTGTGTGTGTGATGGGTAGGTTTAGGGGCAGTGTGTGTGTGTGTGTGTGTGTGTGTGTGTGTGTGTGTGTGTGTGTGTGTGTGTGTGTGTGATGGGTAGGTTTAGGGGCAGTGTGTGTGTGTGTGTGTGTGTGTGTGTGTGTGTTTAGCTCAACCCAATGCATGCCTCCACAGACTTGGCTATGTTAAGGTATAGTGTTGTGTGTGTGTGTGTGTGTGTGTGTGTGTGTGTGTGTGTGTGTGTGTGTGTGTGTGTGTGTGTGTGTGTGTGTGTGTGTGTGTGTGTGTGTGTGTGTGTGTGTGTGATGGGTAGGTTTAGGGGCAGTGTGTGTGTGTGTGTGATGGGTAGGTTTAGGGGCAGTGTGTGTGTGTGTGTGATGGGTAGGTTTAGGGGCAGTGTGTGTGTGTGATGGGTAGGTTTAGGGGCAGTGTGTGTGTGTGTGTGTGTGTGTGTGTGTGTGTGTGTGTGTGTGTGTGTGTGTGTGTGTGTGTGTGTGTGTGTGTGTGTGTGTGTGTGTGTGTGTGATGGGTAGGTTTAGGGGCAGTGTGTGTGTGTGTGTGTGTGTGTGTGTGTGATGGGTAGGTTTAGGGGCAGTGTGTGTGTGTGTGTGTGTGTGTGTGTGTGTGTGTGTGTGTGTGTGTGATGGGTAGGTTTAGGGGCAGTGTGTGTGTGTGTGTGATGGGTAGGTTTAGGGGCAGTGTGTGTGTGTGTGTGTGTGTGTGTGTGTGTGTGTGTGTGTGTGTGTGTGTGTGTGTGTGTGTGTGTGTGATGGGTAGGTTTAGGGGCAGTGTAAGGGGATAGGATGTACAGTTTGTACAGTATAAAATCCATTACGCCTATGGAAAGTCCCCATAAAACATGGAAACACGACATGTGTGTGTGTGTGTGTGTGTGTGTGTGTGTGTGTGTGTGTGTGTGTGTGTGTGTGACTGTGTGTTATAGACACTTTAATATTTTCCTCCAGTGTAGATCATCTGTTCTCTATGTGAATATATTGTACATGACCCTTCAGAAATCATATTCATTGCTCAAGAAACATTTCTGATTTGTGAAGCCTAACATCTTCTTTGCTCTTGTGTGAGAGCGTTGAAGAGGTTCATTTATGAGTGTTAAACACCACGTGTGTGTGTGTGTGTAGGGCATCACCCCGCGTGTCTGGAGTGCTTTACGGTTTGTAGTGGCTGAAATCAAAGCCTGTAAATCACTGCCTCTGTCTCTGCCGCGGTTAGGGTCCGCATGAATAATTCACACTGGGCTCGCTCCCACAAACGCTCCTGCATTTCATCAGCGCTGCTCCTCCTGCTGCGTGTGGGGTGATTGAAATGCCAATTTCCTAAACTGATCCCGGCACATCCCCCTGACTCACGACTCCCAGATTCTGGCTTTTCCAACACCTGTGCATTAAACTAATGCGCTCGCCGGAAACGCGCTGAGAGGATGCATTAGTGACCTGATCCTGATTCTGAACTCACTTCACTGATCAATGCTGTGGTGCAAACAGAAAACAGGGATGGTCTGGGTATCAGGAGCTTCAGGAGGCCAAACGCTGTATTTTACACAATCTAAATGTGTGAAAATAAGTCTCTGATGAGTGTGTGCTTGAAGCTTTAGCTCAAAATACCCCACAGATCATTTTTATAGCATCTACACTACACTAAAGTCAAATCATAATCAACCACTGCTTTGAGAAACCATCAGTAAAACAAGTCTATATAAAACACACACACACACACACACACACACACACACACACACACACACACACACACACACACACACACACACACACACACACACACACACACACAGTTAGATCTGCATGCTAACCAGTGAGTCCACGCCCTAGAGTAAAGGATAGAATCAATTCACTTCCATCATGCCAAACAGGTTGACCAGACCTCTTTTATGACCCTCCGCTGCATGACAGATGTGCAGACAAGAGGCCGGCGTAAAGGCCAAAGGCTTCTCTCATTGCCTGCTGTAATTTAGAGAGAATATGGAGGAGGAGAGCTAACATGATGTCGACTCTAACGGAGCGATCCGAGGGGAAGACCAGAGCAATGACTGCGAGAGTGAGAAATATAGGTGGCCAAGGCTCATTGATGCACGTGGGGAGCGAAGGCCGGCCTGAGAGCATCAGAACTGGACCACGGAGTGATGGAAGAAGGTGTGGCCGTGTGTGTGTGTGTGTGTGTGTGGCTTACCTGGGGAACACATGGCCGCAGGATGCACTATGGGAAGAAGGCGAGCCGGCGGAGGCAGTGTGATGCTTTGGCCAATGTTCTGCTGGGAAACCTTGGGTCCTCCATCCATGTGGATGTTACTCTGACACGCTCCACCTACCTAAGCATTGCTGAGACTAGTCTATATGTCTATATGTCTAAAACAAAACAAACTCTCTCCAGCACAACAGAGCCGAGTGCAACAGTGAAATGAATACCGGACACATATTATGCATTATTTCATATATTCTAGTGGTTTGCTTTGACATGTTGTGCATTTAGGTGACATTTAAACACCAGATGAGATTGGTTCGTCACAGCTCAAGCAATGAAGGCTGACCTTCTAGGATATTACTCCACCGCATGTTCATTTCAAACGCAATCACATTTTTGACCTTGCATCTCTTTTACGTGTGTAAAAGCACTGTAATGACTACTGTAGTACTGGCATACCGGCTTATGGATGAAATGCATTCATTCACTTCAATTTTAGTCGTTTTCTGATGATTTTCACATCAATGCCTGCGTGTTTCACAGAATTTCTTGCGTCTTGTTTCCCTTTTTAACCGGTGACTGAATCAATGGCATTATTTTTTTTACAGTTGATAAATTTAATTGCAGGAAGGATGTAAGCGTTAGATCGGTGTGTCTTGTGTTGTGAAGTGTAGTATTTTAAGGGATTATCAAACAGAACAGGACAAAACCTGTGTTGTTGTATCTTCCCTAGGGCACCACAGTATGGGTAAAATAAAAATGATTAAAATGATTAATGTAATTTTTAAAGCTGCGTGTTTGTAGAGTTGCACAATAGGGCCAAACATTTTTACTTTTTATTTTATTTTTACATATCAATGACTATAAAATAATATATTATCCATGAGGAACACATTCGGCTTCTTAAAGGGAAATGTTCAAAGCAATAAGACACTGACCTTTTCTCAAGGCTTTCATTCTCTTCAAAAGAACACTTGGCCCTCTCATTTTTATACACTTGATGTTTCACTTACAATATAGTCTGCATCGGTCAAAAACTCACGATTGTTATGGCATGAAGGGACTTATGATATCAGTCCAGCCGAGGCCGATGAGAACGCAGAAGACTCGGCCTGACGTCCAGAATGAATGCGTTTGCTTTAACTGTGCCGCTTCTTTATGATGTCCGCGTGACGTGTAGTGTGTCATCTGAACATATGGTGTCCGCTCTAATGGAGAGATGGGCTGGGATTGCCGTCTGTGATTTATACGTGAGTGTGGTCCGTTCAGCCACTGGGGTTAATTAAAACATCCGCCTTACATCCTCATCGCTTCTTCTGTGAGACCGGATCACGGTCTGTTCATCCACATACCGGAAGTCCTTGTAGTGGTCGCTGTGTTTGTTAAAGTGCCCCATGTTTTTTGGGATATAGTGTTTGTGACTGCAAAAGCTCTGCAAAGTTTCAAAGATCAAAGTGCTAATTCATTGAGTTTTTGTCTCCTAAAAGAAAGAACTGCTTCAGTAATTCAGACTCACTCCTGTTCAAACTCGACTCCTGTTACAGGTTAACAATGTGGCTAATTTGCATGATGTCCAACCTCTGGTTATGATTGGCTGAGCAGCGTCTCTTAGCCCCGCCCTCACACTGTAGTTAATTTGCATAATCCCGCCTCTGGTCATGATTGGCTGAGCAGCGTCTCTTAGCCCCGCCCTCACACACTGTAGTTAATTTGCATAATCCCACCTCTGGTCATGATTGGCTGAGCAGCATCTCTTAGCCCCGCCCTCACACTCTGTAGGTAATTTGCATAACACCTGCCTCTGGTTGTGATTGGCTGAGCAGCGTCTCTTAGCCCCGCCCTCACACTCTGTGGTTAATTTGCATAACACCTGCCTCTGGTTGTGATTGGCTGAGCAGCATGTCTTAGCCCCGCCCTCACTCACTGTAGTTAATTTGCATAACACCTGCCTCTGGTTGTGATTGGCTGAGCAGCGGCTCTCTTAGCCCCGCCCTCACTCACTGTAGTTAATTTGCATAACACCTGCCTCTGGTTGTGATTGGCTGAGCAGCATGTCTTAGCCCCGCCCTCACTCACTGTAGTTAATTTGCATAACACCTGCCTCTGGTTGTGATTGGCTGAGCAGCATGTCTTAGCCCCGCCCTCACTCACTGTAGATAATTTGCATAACACCTGCCTCTGGTTGTGATTGGCTGAGCAGCATGTCTTAGCCCCGCCCTCACTCACTGTAGTTAATTTGCATAACACCTGCCTCTGGTTGTGATTGGCTGAGCAGCGGCTCTCTTAGCCCCGCCCTCACTCACTGTAGTTAATTTGCATAACACCTGCCTCTGGTTGTGATTGGCTGAGCAGCATGTCTTAGCCCCGCCCTCACTCACTGTAGTTAATTTGCATAACACCTGCCTCTGGTTGTGATTGGCTGAGCAGCATGTCTTAGCCCCGCCCTCACTCACTGTAGTTAATTTGCATAACACCTGCCTCTGGTTGTGATTGGCTGAGCAGCATGTCTTAGCCCCGCCCTCACTCACTGTAGTTAATTTACATAACACCTGCCTCTGGTTGTGATTGGCTGAGCAGCATGTCTTAGCCCCGCCCTCACTCACTGTAGTTAATTTACATAACACCTGCCTCTGGTTGTGATTGGCTGAGCAGCATGTCTTAGCCCCGCCCTCACTCACTGTAGTTAATTTGCATAACACCTGCCTCTGGTCGTGATTGGTTGAGCAGCATCTCTTAGCCCCGCCCTCACTCACTGTAGTAATAAAGATCATTCAGTGAGAGTCTCATCACTCCGAGCGTCTCGACTCACATCACCAACTCATTTGTAAATGATAAATGTGTGATATGACATATTTAACGTCTTAATAAATCAATAAAACGGAATCAATTAAGGCTCGGACAGCTTGAATTGCACTATAGCACAACATCTTTGAGACATTTCTGAAACTTTGGCGAAGCGCCTGGTGTCTAATGAACTTCTAATAACTTGGCCACGTTAAAGACACACAGATTCGTCCAAGCTGCCAAATCCGGATCGTTCCAGCGTGAGGCGATGCTCTGCTCAGTGTTCGTCTAATGGCCGCTGAGGTTTCATTCGTAAACGTCTCTCTGACACAAAGTGGAGCAAGCGAGATGCGATCGAGATGACAGAAGAGCTCCATATAATGCAGTGTCACTGTAACCTATTATAACGGCCAGTGTGAGTTCAGGAGGTGTAGCTGAGAGGCAGCAGCTCTTCGTCACGTGTTCAGAAGCCCCTCCGGACGCGGATTCCCCATCGCAGTTTGTCATTCTGGAGAGAACCGTTCCCAACAACACAACAAGAGCAATCCAATTTTCTTTTGCAAACGACTGGAGATCCGTCTTGCCTGAAGGAAGGCCGAGTGTGGGATGCTGAATGTGTGTGTGACCTCAATATCACAGAATACACCAGCTTTTGTTTTGAGCTCTAAAGCTTCACAGCAGAATGGTAACCTTTGAAGAGACGTCACTGGAGCTGATGGGATTGATTCCCAGGCAAAGCATGAACTGGTAATGAAATGTGAAAAAGTGTTTATTAAATGCATAAATGTAAATGCTCAATTTAGGAGAGGTTTAGGAGTGTGTTTAGAGTCTCCGCTAATTCATCCCAAAGCTGTTCTATCGGGTTGAGCTCAGGACTCTGTGCAGGCCAGTCCAGTTCCTCCACACCAAACTCCTCATCCATGTCTTTATGGAGCGACGCTTTGTGCACTGGAGCGCAGTCATGCTGGGACAGGAAGGGGCCGTCCACAAACTGATCCCACAAAGTCGGGAGCCTGAAATTGTCCAAAATGTCTTGGTAAATGATAATCCTCCCTCCACCAAACTTTACACTTAGCACACTGCAGTCAGGCGAGTCCCGTTCTCCTGGCGAGCGCCAAACCCAGACTCGTCCATGGGATTGTCAGACTGAAGCGTGATTGGTCGCTAAGAGAACACGTCTCACTGCTCTAGAGTCCAGTGGCGGCTGCTTTACTCCACTGCATCCCACGCTTTGCATTGCTCTTGGTGATGTAAGGCTTGGATGAGCTGCTCTGCCATGGAAACCCATTCCATGAAGCTCTCTCCGCTGTTCTTGAGCTCATCTGAAGGCCACAGGAGTCTGGAGGTCTGGAGCTGTTGGAGACTTCTGCGCACTGTGACCCTCAGCATGCGCTGACCCCGCTCTGGGATTTAACACTTTGTGGCTGAGTTGCTGTTGTTCCCAATGGCTTCCACTTTGTTCTAATCCCACTAACAGTTGAGCGTGGAATATTTAGTAGTGAGGACATTTTTAAGTTTGCACTCCTAATTCCTCTCAATATGTCCATTACCGCCAACACTGGATTAAACAATAAAACCATTACAAAAGTAGTAAAAATGAATAATAAAGGCATGGCAAAATTACATCAAGCTATTGTTTGAGGACAGGAAATGCAGTCTCATTAAGCTTGAAAAGAAAAGAGACATCTAAGTGTTTTATGACACTCATGAGAGACGTTAATATGTAAATGCAATTTCCAAAAGGACAGTTTGTAGCCTTTAACCGTTCACAATTTGCTGGAAAACCACAAAGAACATATAATACACTCCGTCTAATTTTACCACAGGTTATCCTCTCGACTGAAGGTCCTCTACACTGCAAAACATGCTCTTTTTATTCAGTATTATTTTCTTCATTCCAGTCCAAATATATAACAATTCTTAAATGAAGATGCATTTACTAGATCAGTAAAATGACATAAGATACTTTTGCTTGTTTTCTGGGGGAAAAAATCTAAATGAAGAGAGTTTTTGCTTAAAACAGGCAAAATGATCTGCCGATGGGGTGAGAAAAATAATCTGATTTCTGTTCGGAAACAAGATTTCAATCAGAAATAAGATTATTTTTCTCACCCCATTGGCAGATCATTTTGCCTGTTTTAAGCAAAAACTCATTTTGATTTTACTTGTATCTTATCTAGTAAGTGCATCTTGATTTAAGAATTGTTAGATATTGAGAAACAAGACAGAATGACTGAGTAAGAAGAGCGTTTATTGCAGTGTAGACCACAAACGATCTGCGTTTTCAGACGAAGAGAAACCCAATATATACGGCTTGTGTTCTAATGGGTTTGTGAAGCTGGTCATGTCTGTCTCCTGTCCTGTAATACGGGTTATCAGTGTGTGTTTTGAAGACTGCAGATGTGTAATAGAATAATGGAGTGCGCTGGGACTGTGTAATCACATAAAGCTTATCAGGGCTTCAATATGGGGCAGTGGGTCTGCCTCTCTGCATTCTCTCTAACGCAGGAAACGTGGACATAATCTGATCCCATGGCCAAGCCTGCTTGCTTTGGTCACGTACGACATGGACAGCTTGTGTCTGTGTAAGTACACACACACACACACACACACACACACACACACACACACACACACACACACACACACACACACACACACACACACACACACACGTTTGTTTTTGTGACATATGGGGACATTCCATAGGCGTAATGGTTTTTATACTGTACAAACCGTATTTTCATATCCCCTTACACTGCCCCTAAACCTACCCATCACACACACACACACACACACACACACACACACACACACACACACACACACACACACACACACACACACACACACACACTGCCCCTAAACCTACCCATCACACACACACACACACACACACACACACACACACACACACACACACACACACACACACACACACACACACACACACACACACACACATCACTTCTCATCACGTCACATACAGAATGTATAAAGCTGGAGTTCGGACTTACACAGTTAATGTAGTTTATGAGGCCTGACAGACCGACAACAGGGAACACAGACCTGGTGTAAGTCAATTAGCTAAGAGGACAGACCTGGCTTAAATCAGGAGGGAGAGAGAGAGAGAGAGAGAGAGAGAGAGAGAGAGAGAGAGAAAGCAGTCGTGGAGAAAGCCAGAAAAACCTTCCCCAACTCAAAAATTATCCTGTCCACTCTTCTCCAGAGGAAAGACTTCCACCCCAACACAATTCTTAAAATAAACTCCAGCATCTCCAGACACTGTGCCCTCCTGCCTAACGTCCACTTGGCCCACCATCCAGACCTGGACACCGACTGCCTATATGACCACGTCCACCTTTACAAGAGTCTAGTACATATACTTGCAAAGAGACTCAAAGATGTCGCCCTAAATAGGACCAACCTGACAAACATTAGCAGGTGGAGCAGAACCAGCCCTAGCCCAGCCAAGCCAATGAGACACACCCCAGGAAACTACATCCCAGCCCCATCCAGAGCCCCAGCCAACACCCCACCCAGAGCCCCATCCAGAGCCCCTCCCAGAACACCGCACAGAGCTCCAGCACCTGGACCGGATCCATACAGGCAGAGACTGCCCTACAGCAGCCCCACAGCTCCAGCAGCCGAAGCCCGTCCACAGCAGAGCCCAGCCCAGCCCAGCAGACCGAGCTACGCCCAAGCGGTCAGTGGAGGAGTGACCCGAGCGAACACTGAACTCCACGACATCCAACATATGCTGGGTATCATCTGCTCCCACCTACTTACACACAGTGGACAGTGGTAACAAACAAACAAACAAACAAACAAAAAAAAATAAATAAATAAATAAATAAATAAATAAATAATGATTTTCACACACTACTATGACCACTGTTAGCACTAGTAGTGTATAGCCCATCTATCGATGTTTTGCATTCATTTAACATTGACCTCAACTATTCATTGTTTTCCTTAGATTTTTTGTAGTTGAAAAAAAATAAAATAATAATATCCATCTCTTATTTCTCAAATAGGCAAACTTACCATACATAGATTACTTCAACGTAAACATTAATGATGAAATCCCTTAGGTTTTCATCATGGAACATCCAGGGTCTAAACTCCTCAGTCTTTGGCCTTAAAAGCAGAAACCCTGATTTCATGCGTGAGCTAGAAGACGTAGATGTCATCATCCTACAGGAGACCTGGTGTAGAGCAGATGTGTTTACTGGCTGTCCCTCAGGATACAGAGAGATATTACTACCATCAGTTAAACACCCATCAGTCACACAGGGAAGAGACTCGGGGGGGACGATAATCTGGACCAAAGCCGACCTGGCCATAGAACTAGTTAAAAAAGACCAGTACCACCTGTGGCTGAAAATTAACAAAGGAATAATTTCAACATCCCAGCCTGTCTTCCTTTGTGCCATATATATACCTCCCCTCGAGTCTCCTTATTTCCAAGAGGAAACTTTTCAGAACTTAGAAGGGGAAATCAGCCATTTCCAGGCCCAGGGAAATGTGCTGCTGATGGGTGATTTAAACGCCAGAACAGGAGAGGAATTTGATTTTTTAGATCCACAAGGCAATAGATTTATTACTGGCTATAATGACCTGTACCCCTCTTACCCTGCCAGACAGAGCCGCGATCAGGCCGTGAATGCTCACGGACGGCAGCTTCTGCCGCTCTGCCGAGGACTGGCTCTGTACATCGCCAACGGGAGACTGCGCGGGGACTCGCTCGGCCAATACACCTACAGCTCAGCTCTTGGTAACAGCACTGTGGACTATTCCATCACAGACCTCGAGCTTTCCTCCCTGAGGGCATTCACAGTCAAACCCCTGAAACCTTTCTCAGACCACAGCCAAATCACACTCTATGTAAAACAATCTGAAACATCACCCAAACCAATTAGGACACCATATCAAATGAGCAAAATTATGTCATTTAAATGGACAGAAAACAGCGCCACTAATTACACTAACGCAGTCGAATCCACAGAAATACAATCCCTCTTAAATTCATTTCAAACACAGGTATTCCCTAAAAATCAATTCGGCATCAATCAGGAAGTTCAACATCTTAACAATCTATTCTACAAAACAGCACAAAAGAGTAATTTGACCTTTTTTAAACGAAAGAAAAAACATCTAGACACAGACAAATGGTTTGATTTGGACTGTAAGGCTCTGAGAAAAAACCTCCGAAATTTATCAAACCAAAAACACCGCCAACCAGACAATCCGGAGCTCCGCCTTCATTACTGTGAGGCGCTAAAACAATATAAAGCCACACTGCGGCGGAAAAAAGCACAGTTTTTGCAAAACCAGTTTGAAGAAATAGAAAAATCTACAAATTCACACAAATTTTGGGAAAAATTTAAATTATTGTACAAACCAAATCAAGAAATTCTGGCAATACAAGATGGGGAGACATGGAAAACCCACTTCCAAGAATTATATAGCCCAATTAAAATCCAAAATTCTAACCAAAATAATATAAATAATAAACTAGACAATTTGGAAAGATCAATTAAAGCAAACCAAAACCCCTTAGATTTCCCCATAACAATGGAAGAATTGGAAGACAAATTACGGGCCCTTGAGCCCAAGAAAGCCTGTGGTGTTGACAGCATCCTGAACGAGATGCTGAAACACACAGACCAAAGCTTCAAACTTGCCATGCTAAAGCTGTTCAATGATGTTCTGTGTGTCGGCTTCTTCCCTGAGATCTGGAACCAGGGCCTCATCAGCCCCATCCACAAGAGCGGAGACAAATTAGACCCTAACAACTACCGAGGCATCTGTGTGAACAGTAACCTGGGGAAGGTCCTCTGCAGTGTCTTAAACACCAGACTTCTAGACTTCCTTATGAAGCACAATGCCTTGAGTAAATGTCAAATCGGCTTTCTTCCAAAATGTCGCACATCTGACCATATTTTTACACTACAAACACTAATTGATAAATACGTACACCAAAACAAAGGACACATTTTTGCTTGTTTCGTTGATTTCAAGAAAGCATTCGATTCAATCTGGCACACAGGATTATACCTAAAACTTATTGACAGTGGAATAGGGGGAAAATTCTATGATTTGATCAGATCAATGTACACGGCCAGCCAATGCGCTGTTAAAATCGGAAACAAAAGGACAGAATTCTTCCCCCAGGGGCGTGGCGTGAGACAGGGCTGCAGCTTAAGCCCCACCCTCTTCAACATCTACATCAACCAATTGGCCAACATATTAGAAGATGCTCCCATTCAAGGTCTCACGCTACACGACACAGACATTAAGTGTCTTCTCTATGCAGATGACCTGGTTCTCCTGTCGCCCACTAAAGAGGGGCTTCAGGACAGCCTGGATCTGCTGGAGGATTACTGTCAGTCCTGGGCCCTGACCGTTAACCTCCAGAAAACTAGAGTCATGATGTTCCAAAAGCGCTCCAGATCTCAGGGACCAACACACACGTTCACACTGTCACACAGAACCATTGAGACCACCAAAGCATACACTTACCTCGGCCTCAAAATAACTCCAACGGGTAACTTTACTCTGGCTGTGAATGAACTCAAGGAGAAAGCTCAACGGGCTTTCTATGCCATTAAAAGAACCATTAAATTCGACATCCCAATCCAAATTTGGCTCAAACTCTTCAAATCTATAATTGAACCAATTGTTTTATATGGCAGTGAAGTGTGGGGTCCTTCTATAAAATTTGATTTCTTAAATTGGGAAAAACATCCGACTGAAATTCTACATTTAGATTTCTGTAAAAGAATCCTCAAAGTCCAAAGAAAGACGCCAAACAACGGATGCAGGGCAGAATTAGGCCAATACCCTCTCCTTCTAAACATCCAAAAAAGAGCCATCAAATTCTGGAAACACCTGAAAACAAGCGACCCCAACACATACCATTACAAAGCCCTGAAACACCAAGAGCTGAGCGTGATGAGGAGTCCCCTGTGTCAGCTGGTGCTGAGACTGACTGAGCTCACACACACAGAGATCAGCCGGCCTCAGGACACACACACACTCGCACACATTCGGCCCTCAAAAATTATCATCACAGAACAAGAAAAGTACATCACCCATTGGACACACACCATTCAAAACCAGCACAAACTGGAATGTTATTCGGCCCTAAATCGAGAATACAGCGTAGCGCAGTACCTGAGCTCAGTGAGGGACGTGAGCCTCAGGAAAACCCTGACGATGTACAGACTCAGCGAGCACAGTCTGGCCATAGAGACGGGCCGGCGCAGACAGACCTGGCTCTCCCGTGAGGACAGACTCTGCTCGCACTGCATTCTGGGAGTGACAGAGACCGAGCTGCACTTCCTCACAGAATGCACAAAATACAAAAATATTAGAGATCATTATTACCCCCAAATTAATAAAATATTCCCCCATTTCAGCACCTGTAGCCCAACCCAAAAACTGAGCTACATTCTTGGTGAAGAAGCCAAATGCTCAAATATAGCTGCAAGATTTGTATCCTCTTGCCATCTCCTGAGGGACGAGCAAACACACAGCCCATAAACACACACTCTCTCACAGCCAATACACACTCCCTTTAGACCTGCACCCATGTATATAGTGTATATATGTTCAGCCTTTACATGTTTTCTATATTAAAATTAGCTTGATTTTCTTATCATAAATCTTTATTTATTTTACTATTCATATTTTGTTGTTTTTATTATTAATTTATTTTACTCTGAATTTTGTGTTGTTTTTATTATTAATTTATTTTATTATTAACTTATTTTATTATTAATATTTTGTTAAGTTTTTTATGATCAGTTGTTACAAATCACTTTATGTTGTCTTAATGCTTTGGCAATGCAAAATGTATGTTTTTGTCATGCCAATAAAGCTTCTTGAATTGAAAATTGAATTGAGAGAGAGAGAGAGAGAGAGAGAGAGAGAGAGAGAGAGAGAGAGAGAGATAGAGATAGAGAGAGAGAGAGAGAGAGAGAGAGAGAGAGAGAGAGAGAGAGAGAGCGCAGTGCAGCAAAGACAATGCCAACGAGAGACCAGCTTCATATCACTCTTAGCAGAAAATTTTCTATACGTATTTGGAACCCCTAAAATGTTCAATATAGAAGTATAGTTGAGTTTACTCCACAGAATGTACTATAATTAATCCTAGAATGACAAGAAGGAACCCTTTGGCTCTTAAAGAGTTCTATATAGACCACTGCAGCAAATGCCTTTCTTATCTTAGCAAAAACTCTCTTCATTTTGAGTTATTTTCCCCCAAAACAAGACAATTACCTTTGCTTGTCTAGTAAATACTTCTTGTTTTAAGACTTTTTAGATGTTTGGACTAGAAACAAGACAAAAATACTGAGTAAGAAGAGCATTTTTTGCAGTTTACCCTTAAGGGGTTCCAACTACGTATTGCTGATGGAACCTTTTCTTCTAAGAGTGATAAACGCTTCAGTCAGAGCCCAATGGCTGGGTTAAAACATCTCAACCGTTGGATTAAAACAACCCAATTTCTGGGCTAGTCCATTTTAAATCCAACTTGGGTTGTTTTTAACCCAGCATTTTTTAGAGTGTAGCCATACGTCTATTATACAAGCAAAGAAGACATGAAATCAAAATTAAATCTTCTCTCTTAACTAAATTAAATCATATGAAATTCTGATGTTTGTAATGTAAATCAATTCTGCATTTTTATACTGTACAAACCGTATTTTCTATCCCCCTACACACACACACACACACACACACACACACACACACACACACACACACACACACACACACACACACACACACACACACACACACACACCTTCATCAGAGTCCAGCAGAGACTCACACTGACTCCAGCCACAGGAGAGAGAGAATGTGTGTGTGTGTGTGTGTGTGTGTGTGTGTGTGTGTGTGTGTGTGTGTGTGTGTGTGTATTCAGTCTCTCCTCTGTGTTCAGAAACCCGAGCTGCTGCTGATGAGCTTCACACTGAGTGCTTCTGTTCCCTTCACATGACCTGCGCTTTCCCTCAAAGCGTGTGTGTTAAATCACATTACACAGTTTATCAGCGGCCGGGTTTCTTTGGCTCATTTACACATGGGCGGTGTGTGTACAGCCTCCGCTGAGTGTTCCTGTATTATACTGGAATAAAAGATCTAAAACTCAGTCATGATTTACTCGCATACATGTCGTCTCAAACACAAACGCAGAAGTGTGTTCTGCTCATGAAGAAGTTCTCTCGAGGTTATGAGCAAACCTTTGTTCAGGGTTAACGGCTCTTTATTAATGTTCTCAAACCTTTGCACACAAACTATTTATACATTGATCATTTTTATGAAATAGTTCAGCTGCTTGTCTAGTATTCTTTAAGATAGTTTCAGAAAGTTTTAAATTATCATTAGCAAAGTTATTAAAGGTAGGGTAGGTAAGAATTGGTTAAAAAAACTTTTTTTCCAAATTTGTAAAGTTTAAAATATATTTGTGTTTGATTCGATAACGAGCTAGTTATATTTATAAGGCAAAGCTAACACACGGGTAGCATTGATACATGTTCTTCCAATAACATCAGTTATACTGTGATGAAGATGAGATTCATAACATATACGATGTTTAGCATGTAAGAGTTTCCGTGATGAAAGCATTGTTGATTAGCAGTAGCTAAAGCTAACTTAGTTCTAGAAAAAGTTCCTGGATGCGGTGTACGAGCTTTTACACATGGTGTAGTAAAGTGGGCTCAGGGGCTGGAGGATCCTGTAGCGAAAACAGCATTGCCTTTTCTCGTACTGTCTTCCTTTCATTGTTTGCCTTCGCTGACTGCAAAACCCGGCACTGTGCATTTTGAATGCTCTTTGGTGCATGTGGGCGGATCCTGTGGTTGCCATGGTAGCGAGAGAGTGACAGTCGCCCCAGCCAATCACTTGATTCTTCCCCAATGAAAATAATGAGCTGTGTTTATTGCAGATTAAAAAGTCTAGAGTCACTCGATTTTTACACTCTCTTTATCAGAGTACTTACATTTGAATTATGTATTGACATATAAAGAAAGTTTAAACAAATTTGGACAAAAGTGTTTTAGATCATTCTTACCCACCCTACCTTTAAATGGAATGTTTCTTTTTAAATTCGCATAACCAATAATCATAGATAATGTTTTCATAACTCAATGGGAACGTTAGTAAAATATTCTTAGAACATATTTTGGTTAGTTCATATTGACCAGGAGACAAAAAAACACCAGAAAAGACTCGAATGGAAATGATTTGCTGAAATCGTCCACATTTGGTCACTTTAAATTTTGCATCAATATGAGAAAATAGCAGTATATGACTATAGGATAACCATATAATTCTAATAACATAGAATTTTTTTTTTATAAAAAAATGATTCTGACTTTCTGATATGAAGAAACCAGTAGAACTTTGCTTTTTGTTGCTTTTATGAATTACTCTACTTCGGCTGTTGTCCTTTTAACAGGAAGTAATAAATAACCTTCTGTGGCTTTGAGATGAAACATTCTCTCTGTGTGAGTTTTCACAGGCACAGAAAAGGCTCCAGTAATGAAAGCGGGCAGGAACATATGGCATCTGCGCTCAGACTCTTACATTTCCAGCAGCGAGACGAAGACGAGGAGGCTTTCAGCGCCGCTCATCATGACAAATATAATCTCCGTCCACCTGCGGATCAGATGCAGAGACACTGTTTGACCTCCAGACTGTGTGTGTTTTCACTCCGCAAAAAATGCTCTTCTTACTCAGTATTTTTGTCTTGTTTCTAGTCCAAACATCTAAAAATTCTTAAAACAAGAAGCATTTACTAGTCAATAAAAATTATTGTCTTGTTTTTGGAAAAAAAAAAAAAAGCTAGTTTTATTATTGACTAGTAAATGTTTCTTAATGTAAGCATTTTTATATATTTTGACTAGAAACAAGACAAAAATACTGAGTAAGAAAATACTTTTTTTTGCAGTGCACTCGTCACACACTGATTCTGAGCACAAGGAAAAACATCAGCCTCACAGAGTTACAAATATATTAAAAACTCTATAAGGCAAGAAAGAAAGTACCATTTAATTGAGAAATATATATATATATATATATATATATATATATTGTGACGGGGTGAAGAAGTACACGACACAGGAGGGCAGGTGAATTTCCCCGAAGGGTGGATTTATTGAACAAAGTGAAGGTGAAAGTGCGTTGAGTGCGGTGCTCCGTGCTCGG
This sequence comes from Pseudorasbora parva, assembly GCF_024679245.1. Classification (NCBI taxonomy): domain Eukaryota; kingdom Metazoa; phylum Chordata; class Actinopteri; order Cypriniformes; family Gobionidae; genus Pseudorasbora; species Pseudorasbora parva. The sequence continues at coordinate 1,087,164 of NC_090187.1, read as the reverse complement.
TGTGGTCTCTTCTTGCGTCCTCGGTGCTCGCGGTGATCTGGATCCGTGCTCAGAGTGAGTGCTGGCCGTCACACGCTGCTCTCTGGAGGGAGAATGGAGACAACAGTTAGCCGAGTCTTCTGGAGACATCTCTCACCTCTTTGGGCGGCGGGCAGGCTTATAAAGCCGCCCGCTGATGAGTTGCAGCTGTGACGGCTCAGCCTGTGATGAGCGGGTGCAGGTGTTCCCGCCTTGTTTCCAGGGCGACGCTGATGAGCGCTCGGGACACTTGTCACACTCCCCCCCCCTAAGCGACGTCCTGGTCCTGCGGAGAAGCGGGGAAACTGGGGGGGGTTGGGGAGTGGAGCCTGACAGACCTGCGAAAGCTGACCACATCCGGGAAAGACCATCGGCATTGGCGTTGGCCGTCCCGGCACGATGTTGGACGGTGAAGTTGAAGTCCTGGAGCGCCAGGAACCACCGCGTCACCCTGGCATTCGTCTCCTTGGCCCGGGCCATCCATTGTAGTGGTGCGTGGTCAGTGGTCAGGGTGAAGTGGCGGCCCAGGAGGTAATACCGGAGCTCCAGGACTGCCCACTTGACGGCCAACGCCTCCCGTTCCACGGTTGCGTAGCGCTGTTCTGCTGGGGTCAGCTTTCGGCTAATGTAGATCACCGGGTGTTCCTCGCCGTCGGTGACCTGGGAGAGGACGGCTCCCAACCCGGTGTCGGAGGCGTCCGTTTGTAGCAGGAAGGGGCTATTGAAGTCGGGCGCTCGTAGGACCGGTGCCGAGGTGAGGGCCGACTTGATGCGGTGGAACGCCGCCTCCGCCTCGGTGCTCCACTGGGTCTTCTCTGGCAGCCCCTTCCTGGTCAGGTCTGTCAGGGGAGAGGCTAAGGAGGAGAAGTCAGGGATAAAGCACCGATAGTAACCCGCCAACCCCAAAAAGGCTCGTACCTGCGTCTTCGTGGCGGGACGGGGAGCGGAGAGAATTGCCGAGACCTTCTTCTCCTGGGGTCGGATCAGGCCCCGTCCCACCTGGTAGCCGAGGTACTTGGCCTCCGCGAGTCCTAGGTGGCATTTCCGGGGGTTGGCGGTCAGCCCAGCCCGACGCAACTCCGACAGCACCTTCCGCAGCCGGTCCAGGTGGTCCTCCCAGGTCTCGGAGTGTACCACCACGTCATCCAAGTAGGCCGCCGCGTAGGCTTGGTGGGGTCGGAGCAGGATGTCCATGAGCCGCTGGAAGGTGGCGGGTGCTCCGTGCAGGCCGAAAGGGAGGACGCGGTATTGCCAGTGGCCGCTCGGAGTGGAGAAGGCTGTCTTTGGCTTGGCCTGAGCGGAGAGGGGTACCTGCCAATACCCTTTCGTGAGGTCGAGGGTGGAGATGTACCGCGCCCTCCCCAGGCGGTCCAGCAGCTCATCTACGCGGGGCATGGGATAGCCGTCAAACTCCGAGACCTCGTTGAGCCGGCGGAAGTCGTTGCAGAAGCGGAAGGTGCCATCGGGCTTTGGGACCATCACAATCGGGCTGGACCACGGGCTGCGTGATGGTTCGATGACCCCTAACCTCAACATCTCCTGTACCTCTGCCTCAATGGCGTGTCGCCGAGCCTCCGGAACACGGTAGGGCCGCTGCCGAACGACGACTCCTGGGGCCGTCCGGACGTCGTGCTCCAAGACGTGAGTCCGCCCGGGGCGAGGGGAGAACACCGCAGAAAACTGACTGACCAGGTGTTGCAGCTCCGACTTTTGGGCCGCCGACAGTTGGGGGTCCATGTCTACCATCACGGGTGGGGAGTCCGTGAACGCGGAGAGCTGGGGCCCGGTCCCGACCCAGCGCTTCAGGAGGTTGACGTGGTACAGCTGGTCGGCTCTCCTCTTCCCAGGCTGTCGGACCCGGTAGGTGACGGGCCCGACCTTCTCGGCGACCGTGAAGGGACCCTGCCAGGTGGCCAAGAATTTACAGGCGGCGGTCGGGACCAGGACCAAGACATGGTCCCCGCGCTGGAACTCTCTGGGTTGGGCGGCCCGGTCGTAGTGCCTCCGTTGGGCCTGCTGGGCTTTGGCCAGGTGCTCCCGGACAATGGGCATCACGCGGTCGATCCTGTCGCGCATCTGCCGCACGTGTTCTATCGTGGAACGGTGTACCCCCGGTTGTTGCTCCCAGGCCTCCTTGGCCACGTCGAGCAGTCCGCGAGGTTGCCGGCCGAAGAGGAGCTCAAACGGGGTGAAGCCGGTGGACGCTTGAGGGACTTCCCGGATGCCAAAGAGGACGTAGGGCAGCATCTTGTCCCAGTCCCGCGGGTCTTCGGCGGCCACCCGCCGCAGCATCTGTTTGAGCGTCTGGTTGAACCGCTCGACGAGGCCGTCGGTCTGGGGGTGGTACACCGTTGTGCGGAGCTGTTGGACCTTCAGGAGCCTGCAGAGATCTGCCATCATCCGGGACATGAACGGGGTGCCCTGGTCAGTCAGAATCTGGGCGGGGATGCCCACCCGGCTACACAGAAGGAAGAGCTCCTGGGCGATGGCCTTGGTGGTGGCTTTCCGGAGGGGAATGGCCTCTGGGTAGCGGGTGGCATAGTCCACGATGACGAGGATGTGTTCGAACCCCCGGGCGGACTTCGGCAGCGGTCCCACCAGATCCATTCCGATTCGCTCGAAGGGCACCTCTATGATGGGCAGCGGAATCAGCGGGCTGGGGGGAGGAACTCGTGGCGATGTCCGCTGGCAGGTGGGGCAGGCTTGGCAGAAGCGCTTCACCTCGGCCTCCAGGCCGGGCCAGTGGAAGCGATCTCGGATCCGTTGGATGGTGTTTTGAGCCCCGAGGTGGCCTGCCATGGGGTGTGCGTGGGCGATCTCCATCACTGCCTCGGTCTTGCTGCGGGGCACGACGAGCAGGTTTTTTTCCTCCCCCCTTCGCTGAGCGACACAGTAGAGCAGGCCTTGTTCAATTCTGAAGTGGGGCGTAGGGTGCGGCGCGGGCTGTAGGTCCTTCCCCTCCGCGACCCGTACTTGAGCCCAGCAGTGCTTCAGACGGTCGTCCTCGTGCTGCTCGCGGGCGAACGCCCCGGCCCCCGAGACCTGCTGGAAGAGATCATAGAATAGGTTAGCAGCTTGGGGGGTGGACTCACCATCTCGGGGGCTGTCCGAAGCCAGCAGCACAGGACGCCGTCTGGGTCTCCGCGCGGTCCGGCGCTTTGGGCGGCTCCCGGGCTGGCTGACAGGCTGAGTGGCGGCGGTGAGGAGACGGTCGAACCCCGGCCAGTCCCTTCCGAGCAACACGGGGACCGGCAGATCCTTGACGATCCCGACTTCGATGGCCCAGGTGCCCGGGGCGGCCTCGATGGACACGCGACGTGCGGGGACTTCTCGGGTATCGCCGTGCACACACACAATGGGGACGGAGGTCTTCGAATCTCCTCGCGGCGGCAGGATTGCCGCCTGTACGAGGCTGATGGCGCTGCCGGAGTCCAGGAGAGCCAGGAAGGGACGGCCGTTAATCTTCACCTCCGCCCGCGGCGCGTTCTCTGTGTGCACGGCGCAGCCTGCCAGCCATGCTCGTCCAGGGGATCGCGGGGCTTCGGTGGGCATGGGCTCGTCCGGAGGCCCGGGAACCGCCGGCCTGCCTACTGGTCGCGAGGTACCCTCCGGCGTGCGTCGCTCCTGGACCACCCTTCGGGGAAAAGGCGACGCTCGCTCCCCGACCTCCCGGTGGAAGGTGGCATCCGCCAGCTCAATAGCCTCGACCAGCTCATCCTTGGTGGCGGGCTTCCGCATCCCCACGGCTTGACGGAGGTGGCGCGGGAGCGCGCGCAGGAGGCGGTCAATGACGACGCGCTCCGCTACCTGGATGGCGGTGGAACCCTCGGCCAGCAACCAGTGTTGTGCCAGACGGGAGAGATCCGCGGCTTGGAGTCTGGGCGGGCGCCGTGGGTCATAGGACCAGTCATGGAAGAGTTGTGCAGCGCTGATCGCGGATAGCCCGACACGGCCCAGGATCTCTTTCTTTAGCACCGCATACGAAGTGCTTTGCGCAGGGGGAAGCGCGAAGTACGCCCGCTGCGCATCCCCGGTCAACAGCGGGGTGACGATGCGAGCCCACTCATCCTCTGGCCACGCCTCGCGGGTAGCGATGGTCTCAAACATCTCCAGGTATATGGCGACATCGTCGTGCTCGGTCATCCGTGGCATGAGTTGGGTTGCTTGGGCGCGAGGGTCAGGCAGCGGAGCGCGTTGGGCCGCGGCCGCCCGCAGTGTGAGCAGCTCCCGCTCGGTAGTGTCTTGTCGAGAGGCCATATGCTCCATAATTTGCTGCTGGCGGATGCTCACCTCGGTGAGGTGTTTCAACAGTTCGTCCATCGTTGCAGGGAGGAGCGCCACCTGGGGAAACAGAGGGAAAAAACCAATGAGTGTGGGGAAAAAATAAATCCAGGGAAAAAGTCTCGGGGAAACGGGAACCACTCCACGTGAACCTGATGTCGGTACTTCTTCACACTCTTGCCCGCATTCTCCACCAGTGTGACGGGGTGAAGAAGTACACGACACAGGAGGGCAGGTGAATTTCCCCGAAGGGTGGATTTATTGAACAAAGTGAAGGTGAAAGTGCGTTGAGTGCGGTGCTCCGTGCTCGGTGTGGTCTCTTCTTGCGTCCTCGGTGCTCGCGGTGATCTGGATCCGTGCTCAGAGTGAGTGCTGGCCGTCACACGCTGCTCTCTGGAGGGAGAATGGAGACAACAGTTAGCCGAGTCTTCTGGAGACATCTCTCACCTCTTTGGGCGGCGGGCAGGCTTATAAAGCCGCCCGCTGATGAGTTGCAGCTGTGACGGCTCAGCCTGTGATGAGCGGGTGCAGGTGTTCCCGCCTTGTTTCCAGGGCGACGCTGATGAGCGCTCGGGACACTTGTCACAATATATATATAAAGTCACCTAAAGGATTATTAGGAACACCTGTTCAGTTTCTCATTAATGCAGTTATCTAATCAGCCAATCACATGGCAGTTCTTCAATGCATTTAGGGGTGTGGTCCTGGTCAAGACAATCTCCTGAACTCCAAACTGAATGTCAGAATGGGAAAGAAAGGTGATTTAAGCCGTTTTGAGCGTGGCATGGTTGTTGGTGCCAGACGGGCCGGTCTGAGTATTTCACAATCTGCTCAGTTACTGGGATTTACACACACAACCATTTCTAGGGTTTACAAAGAATGGTGTGAAAAGGGAAGAGCATCCAGTATGCAGCAGTCCTGTGGGAGAAAATGCCTTGTTGATGCTCGAGGTCAGAGGAGAATGGGCCGACTGATTCAAGCTCATAGAAGAGCAACTTTGACTGAAATAACCACTCGTTACAACCGAGGTATGCAGCAAAGCATTTGTGAAGCCACAACACACACAACCTTGAGGCGGATGGGCTACAACAGCAGAAGACCCCACCGGGGTACCACTCATCTCCACTACAAATAGGAAAAAGAGGCGACAATCTGCACAAGCTCACCAAAATTGGACAGTAGAAGACTGGAGAAATGTTGCCTGGTCTGATGAGTCTCGATTTCTGCTGAGACATTCAGATGGTAGAGTCAGAATTTGGCGTAAACAGAATGAGAACATGGATCCATCATGCCTTGTTCCCACTGTGCAGGCTGGTGGTGGTGGTGTAATGGTGTGGGGGATGTTTTCTTGGCACACTTTAGGCCCCTTAGTGCCAACTGGGCATCGTTTAAATGCCACGGCCTACCTGAGCATTGTTTCTGACCATGTCCATCCCTTTATGACCACCCTGTACTCAGGGCTGGACTGGTAATCTGGCATACCGGGTATTTTCCCGGTGGGCCGACGCACTTTGGGGCCGATAGGTTATTTATTTATTTATATATATATATATATATATATATATATATATATATATATATTTGTGCGCATTACTTCCAGCAGGATAATGCACCATGTCACAAAGCTCGAATCATTTCAGATTGGTTTCTTGAACATGACAATGAGTTGACTGTACTAAAATGGCCGCCACAGTCCCCAGATCTCAACCCAATAGAGCATCTTTGGGATGTGGTGGAACAGGAGCTTCGTGCCCTGGATGTGCATCCCACAAATCTCCATCAACTGTAAGATGCTCTCCTATCAATATGGGCCAACATTTCTAAAGAATGCTTTCAGCAGCTTGATGATCAATGCCACGTAGAATTAAGGCAGTTCTGAAGGAGAAAGGGGTCAAACATTCTGAAATCAAGACATTTACTGCAGAAGCAAAATGACTGAAGATATGTAAGTCTGTACTCATGTATTTTTCATGAGTCTGAACAATGTGCCAAAATTAATTGAGCTGTTGCTTCAAACAGGAAAAAATGTTTTCCCTTTGAATTAAGATTATGTTCTTGCCACACTGACATATATTTGTTCTTGTTTAAGGCACAAATTGCCTTAATTTTCATTAAGGCGAAAAAATCACTTGGCAAGAAAGCATGTTTTGCAGTGCAGTGGTAGACTGAGCCTCATTTGCATGTGTTAAGCGGCGCTAAAGAACCCGTTCAGTGTCTCACTGCAGGCCAGATACTGGTGAGATACACAGGCTATCAGTCTAAAGTTTGAGCAGCTCAAAGCTGATCTCATTCACTATAAGGACAGACACATTTTAAGACTGGACTCCGGCCAGGAGCGAAGCACACAGGTAATTTACCTCAAGATTGGCAAGACAAAGCAGAAACATCAAACACAATCTGACTGGAGTGAAGGACGTTACCTGACCCAACTCTGTCTCAGTGCCCAGCTTCATTACCATCCCCTAATGAGATAAAAGAAGTTCAAAATCAAGTCAAGATCAAGAATGACAAGAAATGTGTGGCGCATTAATAGCTCTGGTATATTTCATGCCTGTATGCACTGAAGACAACCCAAATCCTTCACAATCCCTTTCCTAATCACACTCTGTGTGACTTTTCCATCATTCATCAGATTCTCTTCTACAGTCCCATCAGTGAGACGCAAGAACCTCCTTAATGATGATTACTACAATATGTGATTGATAGAAGTAGCACGCAATTAAAACTGTAAACTTGACAGTTAACAGGAATAAATGTTAGTGCTTGTTTCAGAACATTTAAAAAACATTAAAAGTAAAGTTCCCATAATGTTTGAAGAATAATAAAATGGAGAATTCTCTTAACACTCACATAACCAAGAAAAAACAACAACACACACATACCCAAAACATTTTGACATTCAGAAACAGCATTTACAAAACTTAGATTATTGGAATATATTTAAACAGAGGGGACTCTGTAGTGGGTTCAGGGGCTGGAGGGGACTCTGTAGTGGGTTCAGGGGCTGGAGGGGACTCTGTAGTGGGTTCAGGGGCTGGAGGGGACTCTGGAGTGGGTTCAGGGGCTGGAGGGGACTCTGGAGTGGGTTCAGGGGCTGGAGGGGACTCTGGAGTGGACACAGGGGCTGGAGGGGACTCTGGAGTGGGTTCAGGGGCTGGAGGGGACTCTGGAGTGGGCCCAGGGGCTGGAGGAGACTCTGGAGTGGGCTCAGGGGCTGAAGGGGACTCTGGAGTGGGCTCAGGGGCTGAAGGGGACTCTGGAGTGGGCCCAGGGGCTGGAGGAGACTCTGGAGTGGGTTCAGGGGCTGGAGGGGACTCTGGAGTGGGTTCAGGGGCTGGAGGGGACTCTGGAGTGGGCCCAGGGGCTGGAGGAGACTCTTGAGTGGGCTCAGGGGCTGAAGGGGACTCTGGAGTGGGTTCAGGGGCTGGAGGGGACTCTGGAGTGGGCCCAGGGGCTGGAGGAGACTCTGGAGTGGGCCCAGGTGCTGGAGGGGACTCTGGAGTGGGTTCAGGGGCTGGAGGGGACTCTGGAGTGGGCCCAGGGGCTGGAGGAGACTCTGGAGTGGGCTCAGGGGCTGAAGGGGACTCTGGAGTAGGCTCAGGGGCTGAAGGGGACTCTGGAGTGGACTCAGGGGCTGGAGGGGACTCTGGAGTGGGTTCAGGGGCTGGAGGGGACTCTGGAGTGGGCCCAGGGGGCTGGAGGGGACTCTGGAGTGGGCTCAGGGGCTGGAGGGGACTCTGGGGTGGACACAGGGGCTGGAGGGGACTCTGGAGTGAGCTCAGGGGCTAGAGGGGACTCTGGAGTGGACACAGGGGCTAGAGGGGACTCTGGAGTGAGCTCAGGGGCTGGAGGGGACTCTGGAGTGAGCTCAGGGGCTGGAGGGGACTCTGGAGTGGGCTCAGGGGCTGGAGGGGACTCTGGAGTGGGCTCAGGGGCTGGAGGGGACTCTGGAGTGGGTTCAGGGGCTGGAGGGGACTCTGGAGTGAGCTCAGGGGCTGGAGGGGACTCTGGAGTGAGCTCAGGGGCTGGAGGGGACTCTGGAGTGAGCTCAGGGGCTGGAGGGGACTCTGTAGAGGGCTCAGGGGCTGGAGGGGACTCTGGAGAGGGTTCAGGGGCTGGAGGGGACTCTGGAGTGAGCTCAGGGGCTGGAGGGGACTCTGTAGAGGGCTCAGGGGCTGGAGGGGACTCTAGAGTGGGTTCAGGGGCTGGAGGGGACTCTGTAGAGGGCTCAGGGGCTGGAGGGGACTCTAGAGTGGGCCCAGGGGCTGGAGGGGACTCTGGAGTGGGTTCAGGGGCTGGAGGGGACTCTGGGGTGGACACAGGGGCTGGAGGGGACTCTGGAGTATATTAAAGTATATTTTTATATTAATTTTATATTAGTAATATAATAATTTAATATAATAAATATAATAAAATAATTTTAGTATATTAGTAAAAACTTTGAACTTCACAAAGGTCTCCCAAAGTCCATTGACGGTACCTTCATCTGCTCAATAAGGCTGGTGTGGTAGAACACCTTTAATGAGCACTCAGGAAACTGATTTAGGCATGCCAGTTGTAGAAAATCCCTTGTGTGGTCCTCGAGGGTTCTTCCCTGTTGTTCCAGGCAGCACATCTGCACTGCTGGTAAGTTCATCCTTCAATCTTTATTCTGGTCCTGTATTCTGACAAGGTTGGTGGCTGTAATGAAGCGCACAACGAAGGAGATGTTCAATACTGACAATTACTCTTATAATAAACACAACAAACAGGAGAATAATTTGGAGACATCACAACCACATTACACATAGACTTTAACAATACTGGACAAGGAACTGACAGAAATTGAGAGCTTAAATACACAGGGGAAACAAAGGAGATGATGAGTTCATTAACGAGGGACAGGAGAATATCATGAACCAAAGAATCAAAGGGAAAACTGGGTCAAAGGAAGACGAGCAAACAGAGAGTGAACACAAGGAAATCAAAAACAGAGCATAACCCTGACACACACACGTCTTGAACTGCATGAGTCGGAGATGAACGATCCTCTGGAGAACACAAACCGCTAGTTAAGATGGCGACTCAGTGATTTAGAGCTGTGAGAGTGATGAGTGCATGAAATACGTCAAAGCTCAAAGTTCATGCAGGGTTCAACCCCCCAAAACTCTATTTCCTCATTGAATTATGTTGCTTCTCCTTCACATGCTTCTACAACCCTGGGATTGAGGTTCGAATTAAAATATTTTCTCATAATCGTGTGAAAAATTTATGATTTGAGATGAAATTACTGACAGTTCTTGTATTTTCCTTTTATTGTGCTATAATATCAACTGCTGCTCTGAGCTTCAGAGAGAAATTCATTAACATTTAAAGCAAGGCTTATATTTTGAGATGAACATTAAAAACATTCCGGGTGAATAGGTTTGTTGTCTCCTTTTACAGTTTTTTCCAATTGCTAACACACTAAAATAACAACAATAACAAGAGGATATGGAAGGGAAAGAGGATGGGGAAAAGGAAGAGGAAACGGAAGGGGAAGAGGAAGGGAAAGAGGAAGGGGAAGAGGAAAGGGAAGCAGATGGGGAAGATGAAAAGAAAGGGGAAGAGGAAGGGGAAGAGAAAGGGGAAGAGGAAGAAGGAGATGAAGGTGAAAAGGAAGGGGGAGAGGAAGGGGAAGAGGAAGAGGAAGGGGAATAGGAAGAGGAAGATGAAGGGGAAGAGGAAGAGGAAGGGGTAGAGGAGGGGGGGAGAGGAAGAAGGAGAGGAAGGTGAAAAGGAAGGGGGAGAGGAAGGGGAAGATGAAGATGAAGAGGGAGAGGAAGGGGAAGATGAAGGGGAAGAGGAAGAGGAAGGGGAAGAGGAAGATGAAGGGGAAGAGGAAGAGGAAGGGGAAGAGGAGGGGGGGAGAGGAAGAAGGAGAGGAAGGTGAAAAGGAAGGGGGAGAGGAAGGGGAAGATGAAGATGAAGAGGGAGAGGAAGGGGAAGAGGAAGGGGAAGAGGAAGGGGAAGAGGAAGGGGGGGGAAGGGGAAGAGGAAGGGGAAGAGGAAGGGGGGGAAGGGGAAGAGGAAGGGGGGGGGGAGGGGAAGAGGAAGGGGGAGAGGAAGAGGAAGGGGAAGAGGAGGGGGGGAGAGGAAGAAGGAGAGGAAGGTGAAAAGGAAGGGGAAGATGAAGATGAAGAGGGAGAGGAAGGGGAAGAGGAAGGGGAAGAGGAAGGGGAAGAGGAAGGGGGGGGAAGGGGAAGAGGAAGGGGAAGAGGAAGGGGGGGGGAGGGGAAGAGGAAGGGGGAGAGGAAGGGGAAGGGGAAGAGGAAGGGGAAGGGGAAGGGGAAGGGGAAGAAGAAGCCAGAGAGGAAGGGGAAGAGGAAGGGGAAGGGGAAGAGGAAGAGGAAGACGAAGAGGAAGAGGAAGAGGAAGAGGAAGGATGCAATTTTCTTTCTTAGTTTACAGTTTTTTGCGCATGTTTTTTTGTTCAGTCCAATGTAAATAGATCTGTGGCACTAAGTTGTTTGGTGAAAATGTAAAAATATAAATGTTTCAACTTGTGTGAAACGGAAAGTGTGTGTATCTGCAAATATTTCTGTGCATGTGAACAATCTGAAGAATTTGTTATATATTTTAGTATGATGGCAAAGCATACTAAAGACGAGAGTGCCTTTCAGTATGAGTGTGTAGATTTTCAACGGTGTGTTGCTGGTCAGACAAAAATCTGGCAATATGAATGAAGTGTGTGCCATTTCATGCAAAAGTTTGATTCTGATGACGCTCTATGTAGTTTTGGCTGCAGTGCTTAATTTTGTCAGATACATGAGGTATTTTGCAGTCGGGGTGTGTGGTTTTGTGAATTGTGTAAAGTATTTTAATAAAACCAACCTACTTTGTAAAAATGTGTGTTAGCAATTGGAAAAAAAACTGGAGGACTCACAGAAGGACAGGAATTTGTGTAGATGATTTAGTGCTCTGCCCCTACTCTCGGTTCTATCATTGTGTGTGTTATGAGGTGTTTTTAAGGCTTCTGTTGCCTGTCCTTGACCCCTGCTGGCGTCACGCTCCTGTAAAACTACACTAACAGTCTCCACAGAGCCATTCTGTCCCCGTTTCCACAAAGATAATGGGCTCTATGAATCCAGCCGACTTGTAAACATTTTACTGGCTGTGTTTGCATTTCTAATAGCCATGTTAGCGCTCCATGTTCCGCATGCGGCCGGTCAGTCTGAACATTAAACACAGGCGGATTGACCTTCAGAATGGACGGCTTACAGACAGAATCTGTTTCAGTATCATCATGGAACATTTTCAGCTATGATAGACAGGATTTGGTTTATAAAAGCTTTTACATTTAATTTAAAACAAAAGAAAAACAGAAGCAAAGTCTTATTTCATTTTAAAAGGACAGTTCATCCAAAAATCAGTTGTTGACATCATTTATTCACTCCAGAGTCCCTTCCTCTATGAGCAACACAAGAAGAGGTTCTGGAAAATGAGATTCTGTCCATGTCCTGAAAATCAATAGGATCCAATATTGTTTGAACACACACACACACACACACACACACACACACACACACACACACACACACACACACACACACACACACACACACACACACACACACACACACACACACACACACACACACACACACACACAGCAGATTACAGATGGACCATGACCTCGAACAAACCGTGGACAACACATGAACTTCCAGCCAGTTTGTCTGGATACAAATCATCTGCTAAACTGTGACTTAATAATGTCACAAATAACCCTTTCGTAGAATCTGCACACAGCTATTCCAGTATTACTGCTATAAAATAAAAGAAAAAAACAAAAAAGAATGAATGATAAATAAAACATGATTAAAAATATAGTATAAAATTATATTAACTATGTAAATTATTATGCAATTAAAATGAGGAATATTTTATTTGCGTAAATAAACGATGTGGAATTCATTCCCCAGGTTAAGGCTCTTCATGAGAATAAGTCCATCAGAAGGGTTTGGATGAGAAGCGCTCTACAGAAAGAGCTCTCCGGACGGAGGATAATCTTTAACACCCGTTAAAGGCCTAATGGCTCCATCCATCTTACACGCAGAGGAACGATGTAGATGAGCGCTTTAATCATGATCAGGCAGCTGAGAAAAGAGTGCAAATTAACACAATAATAGTGGAGGACGTGTTGGACCTCAAGAAATATGAGGTGGGCTTCAGCTGAGTTAGAGATAACCTCAGCTCATTCAGTGGATCTCTGAGCCGGTTCTCAGTATGAATGAGGATCACACTGCAGAAAAATGCTTTTCTTATACTTACTATACAATTATGACTTTTACATTGATTATTTGAAAACATTTTCATGTCTGAATATGTCTCTCTAGAGATTGTGACATTATTTTGCACTGCAAAAACTTTTCTTACTAAGTATTTTTGTCTTGTTTCTAAGATCAATAATCTGCCAATGGGGTGAGATAAATAATCTTGTTTTCTGTTTGAATTAAGATTATTATTCTCACCCCATTGGCAGATTATTTATCTTATTTTAAGCAAAAACTCTCTTCATTTTGAGTTATTTTTCCCAAAACGAGACAATAATTTTTGCTTGTCTAGTAAATACTTCTTGTTTTAAGAATTTTTAGATGTTTGGACTAGAAACAAGACAAAAATACTGAGTAAGAAGAGCATTTTTTGCAGTGCATGCGCTTCAAAATGAACAGAAAATGTAAAATGTTTGCGATTGAGGCGACTCATGAGTGAACAGATTATCATGCTGAGAATCACACCCCTGCTGTCCATTGATTATCTGACTTTAATCACACACACACACACACACACACACACACACACACACACACACACACACACACACACACACACACACACACACACACACACACACACACACACACACACACACACACACACACACACACACATATGTCGTGCTTTCATGTTTAATGGGGACTTTCCATAGGCGTAATGGATTTCATACTGTACAAACTGTAGATCCTATCCCCTTACACAGCCCCTAAACCTACCCATCACACACACACACACACACACACACACACACACACACACACACACACACACACACACACACACACACACACACACACACACACACACACACACACACACTGCCCCTAAACCTACCCATCACAGGAAACATTCTGCATTTTTACTTTCTCAAATAAACTCCTCCTGTGTGATTTATAAGATGTTTTCCTCATGGGGACCTAAAAATATCCCCACAAGGACAAGGATTTCGGATATTGCCATCTTTGTGGGGACATTTTGTCCCCATAACGTAGGGATTACCAGGTCACACACACACACACACACACACACACACACACACACACACACACACACACACACACACACACACACACACACACACACACACACACACACACACACACACACACACACACACACACTTAACCTCCAATCCAGTATGTATATTGTCTTTATTGATCGCAGAATGTATTTTAACTTCATAAACCCATTGAATCGCTCATAAAGATGCATGTTTCCAGACGATCTCGTGCTGTGTGTGTAGCGAGTGCAGTATACTCCTGTCCTGCTGCAGAAGCTCTGGGTTTAATCAATAGCTCAGTATATGCTATAGGATCCAGCACTCGAGGTAATGAACTGCCTGTTTGATATATCTGAGAGTCCAGACGGAAACACACTCTGCCACCGCAGCAGTTCTTTGATTGGTCATTTCTCTTCCATCACCTCGACTCTCTGTGCAAAACTTCTGTTCTGTTGCATAAACTCTGGTTATAATCTCATCAGGTCTTAACATCCAGATCTGAGTTCCTCTACACTGCAAAAAATGCTCTTCTTGCTCAGTAATTTTGTCTTGTTTCTAGTCCAAACCTCCTAAAATTCTTACAACAAGAAGTATTTACAAATTATTGTCTTGTTTTGGGGAAAATAACTCTAAATGAAGAGAGTTTTTGCTTAAAATAAGATAAATAATCTGCCAATGGGGTGAGATAAATAATCTTGTTTTCTGTTTGAATTAAGATTATTTTTCTCACCCCATTGGCAGATTATTTATCTTATTTTAAGCAAAAACTCTCTTCATTTTGAGTTATTTTCCCCAAAACAAGACAATAATTTTACTTGACTAGTAAATACTTCTTAATGTAAGAATTTTTAGATATTTCGACTAGAATAGACAAAAATACTGAGTAAGAAAAGCATTTTTTGAAGCGTATTAACCTTCAGGTAACAAAAAAATGTTTCTAAGAACATTTAGTTAATATTCATTTTAAGTTTCATTGTTACGACATTATATCTCATATCATTCTTCAAACATTATGGGAACATTACTTTGAATGTTCTGAAACAACTAAAACGTTTCAAACGTTGTATTAATAATGTTTTTGTGTTAACGTTTTGAGAAACATTATTAAAGAGATAACTTTAAACAAACGTAAAACACATTCTCTCGAAGGCTTGATTGTGTTTATGCTTCGTTTAAAAAAAAGGCATTATTTTCCATATATTTTACCTTTATTCTACACTGCTCTGTCCCTCCTTCTGAAAACGACCTTATAGTTTCCGGGTTCTATGAAGCCGGTCCCTCAAAAATACGCAATGGGCTCTGATTGGTTAGCTGGCCCAGCTGTGTTCTGATTGGCTAATGGCCTAGTGCACGTGTTTCAGAAACCCCTCCCCTTTACCGTAAAGACTGCGGATCTATAGTGATCGCTACTGAAGAAAGAACTGACGCAAGAGCTATTAACCCAAACCAACACTAAACATTGGGTTAACTATAGTAGCCAAATCAAAAACAGAAGTAGATGTAGATAAACAATACATCAAAGCTCTAATCAAAGAATAATTTACACTTATTCCAAGCCAGTTCGCTGTTGAGATTTAAAATAAGTTTGTAACGTTAGGTGTTTGTTGGATAACGTTAAGTATGAATGAGCATTTAACAAACTGCGCTGTCATTTGATTACTTCCTTGCTACAGCGTACAATTAACAATACGAACTATTACAGGAAAACACATCAATGAAAAATGAATCATACTCACGGGCTGTGGCCGTTTTTAAAGTTGGAACTGCTCCATCTTTCAGACAAGCCGTTGTGCGAATCCTGCATTGAACTCGCAGAGATTGTGGAAGCTTTCCTCCGTAAAATGTGCAGCTCAGAGCGAGATTTGGATTATAATTATGAGGGACGAGTTAAAAATAAATTAACCATTGATCCCGAACTCACCGAACAAAGTGGACCTGCAATCCGGATGAAAACAACAGCGTTTCTTCGGCATAGCAACTCTTCTCCACAGCAATAAAAATGGCCCCGCCCCCTTATTTAATATTCTCGGAGGAGGGGTTTATGTAAATATTGGGCTGGTGATGTCATCAACCCTGGAGGAATGTCTGTAGTTCTCCACCGGCCGTTTGCTGTAGTCCTTAGAAATTGGCTTCTTTGCTTTAAACTTTGAACGTTGTAAAGATGTTGTTTATGCTCAAACAGTGATATTACACACTAGCTAAAGTTAGAAAAGTGAAATCGTGTTTTACTGCCCCTTTAACACTACTGGAGGAACGTTTGTTCATAACTTTGAGAGAACCTTAGTAGAACATTCCCTGTGAGCTGGAATACTGCTAAAGGTTGATTACAAAAATTACCAAATAAATATGAAAAACTAAAATAGCATGGACGTTTTTTGTCCAATCAAATGCCCTGGACGGTGATAATGTCCCTCCCCCAAATCCGGCTTTAACTGAGAAGCGGCAGATATATTTTCTTTATTGACAAGTTGTCTTTCAAGGCTTTTCATTTTCAGAAGCTGTTTATATGATGACAGAAGGGGGTTTGTTTGGCAAGAATTATGTGACCAGACTCTTTTAGCAGTCCAGTAATTGTTTTTATTTTATTTTGAAATACACTATATTGCCAAAAGTATTGGGCCGCTCCTCCAGATCCCTGAGTTCAGGTGTTCAGTCTCTTCATGGCCACAGGTGTATAACTCCAGCTCTCGGCCTGCAGACGCTTCTACACACATTAGTGAAAGAATGGGTCGCTCTCAGGAGCTCAGTGAACTCAAGCGTGGGGCCGTGATAGGCTGACACCTGTGCAATAAGTCCATTCCTGACATTTCCTCTCTACTAAATATTCCACGCTCAACTGTTAGTGGGATTA
The DNA here is from genome assembly GCF_024679245.1 of Pseudorasbora parva. Taxonomy (NCBI): domain Eukaryota; kingdom Metazoa; phylum Chordata; class Actinopteri; order Cypriniformes; family Gobionidae; genus Pseudorasbora; species Pseudorasbora parva. The sequence continues at coordinate 1,070,716 of NC_090187.1, read as the reverse complement.
GAACAAAGAGGAAGCCATTGGAAACAACAACAACGCAGCCACGAAGTGTTAAATCCCAGAGCGGGGTCAGCGCATGCTGAGGGTCACAGTGCGCAGAAGTCTCAAACTTTCTGCAGAGTCAACAGCTCCAGACCTCCAGACTTCTGTGGCCTTCAGATGAGCTCAAGAACAGCGGAGAGAGCTTCATGGAATGGGTTTCCATGGCCGAGCAGCTCATCCAAGCCTTATATCACCAAGAGCAATGCAAAGCGTGGGATGCAGTGGAGTAAAGCAGCCGCCACTGGACTCTAGAGCAGTGAGACGTGTTCTCTGAGCGACCAATCACGCTTCAGTCTGACAATCCCATGGACGAGTCTGGGTTTGGCCGTCGCCAGGAGAGCGGGACTCGCCTGACTGCATTGTGCCAAGTGCAAAGTTTGGTGGAGGGGGGATTATCATTTACCAAGACATTTTGGACAATTTCACGCTCCCGTCTTTGTGGGATCAGTTTGTGGACGGCCCCTTCCTGTCCCAGCATGACTGCGCTCCAGTGCACAAAGCGTCGCTCCATAAAGACATGGATGAGGAGTTTGGTGTGGAGGAACTGGACTGGCCTGCACAGAGTCCTGAGCTCAACCCGATAGAACAGCTTTGGGATGAATTAGAGCGGAGACTGAGAGCCAGGCCTTCTCGTCCAACATCAGTGCCTGACCTCACAAATGAGCTTCTAGAAGAATGGGCAAAAATCCCCATAAACACACTCCTAAACCTTGAGGAAAGCCTTCCCAGAAGAGCTGGAGCTGTTAGAGAGGGTGGGCCGACTCCACCCTGCATGTCATCATCTCAGCAACATAATGTCAAACTCAACGTCAGATCAGCTGAGATTCGAGGGTCGCCCATTCCTTCCCCCATTCATCCAGTAATGATTGGTGAAGGTGCGAGTCGGTCGTCATAAATCAGGCTCTCTGGGATTGGACGTGCCGGAGACTATCACAGATAAAGCCTCAGGAGTGTCCTTAACCTGACCTCTGATCACAGCAGGAGATCTGATGGAGGAAAGAGAGGAAGAGAGGAGGAGAGGAAGAGAGGAGGAGAGGAGGAGAGGAGGGGAGGAAGGGAGGAAGAGAGGAGGAGAGGAGGAGAGGAGGAGAGGAAGAGAGGAGGAGAGGAAGAGAGGAGGAGAGGAGGAGAGGAGGAGAGGAGGAGAGGAAGAGAGGAGGAGAGGAGGAGAGGAAGAGAGGAGGAGAGAAGGAGAGGAAGAGAGGAGGAGAGGAGGAGAGGAAGAGAGGAAGAGAGGAGGAGAGGAGGAGAGGAGGAGAGGAGGGGAGGAGGAGAGGAGGAGAGGAAGAGAGGAGGAGAGAAGGAGAGGAAGAGAGGAGGAGAGGAGGAGAGGAGGAGAGGAAGAGAGGAAGAGAGGAGGAGAGGAGGAGAGGAGGAGAGGAGGGGAGGAAGAGAGGAGGAGAGGAGGAGAGGAAGAGAGGAAGAGAGGAGGAGAGGAAGAGAGGAGGAGAGAAGGAGAGGAAGAGAGGAGGAGAGGAGGAGAGGAAGAGAGGAGGAGAGAAGGAGAGGAAGAGAGGAGGAGAGGAGGAGAGGAGGAGAGGAAGAGAGGAAGAGAGGAGGAGAGGAGGAGAGGAGGAGAGAAGGAGAGGAAGAGAGGAGGAGAGGAGGAGAGGAGGAGAGGAAGAGAGGAAGAGAGGAGGAGAGGAGGAGAGGAGGAGAGGAGGAGAGGAAGAGAGGAAAAGAGGAGGAGAGGAGGAGAGGAGGAGAGGAAGAGAGGAGGAGAGGAGGAGAGGAAGAGAGGAGGAGAGAAGGAGAGGAAGAGAGGAGGAGAGGAGGAGAGGAGGAGAGGAAGAGAGGAAGAGAGGAGGAGAGGAGGAGAGGAGGGGAGGAAGAGAAAACAACAGTTCGTTTGGGGATCTGAGCGCTTCGGATGCAGGTACTTGTGCTCGACAGATTAAGTATCTTCCTCCTGGTTTATTAAAGGCTAAATATTAATTACTACACCCTCCAGATGCCCCTACACATATATTTTAAATCACTTACATATCATTAGCATCATATATTCCTCCATATGAGCTTCATAATTAAACCGGTATTGCCACTAATCTGATTTTAGCACCTTCAGTCCCTCTGCCTGTCTATTACTGACATTCAGACCTTCTGGTAACCGTCTCACTATAACAGCAATGCAGTTCCCACATTTCTACAACTTTATACATTTCACTGATAATCATAATTATTCAAACATCAGAAACATGTGCAACTGAATCTTTTCATGACTCAAAAAAGTTATTAATGAACGACACACACGTGAACTGCTGATGACGTGACACCTTTCCCTTTTCAGAATATGAATTACTACCCCCTCCGCTCATTTAACTGTAAATCATTTAAATCACTTAAATTATGACTATCATTTGGGACATGCATTATTATGAACAGTTTTACACTTTGTGCCACTATATTTATACAACAACTCCCTTTGACATGGAGTAGGGAGAGACTGGGGTAAGATGAGCCATTTATTACTTATGTGGTCCTCAAGATAAGAACAAATTAGGCAGAAGTGCAACAAAAGCTGATCTGAAGTAATTTCAGGGTGTTTGCTATCGTTATAAATGATCAGGATCTGGACCCAATGATCAAAGGGATCTGAAAATATGGCTTCCTATTAAAAAAAAAGGTCCTAATGGCTCAATTTACCCCAGGTTAGGGGTAAGTTGAGCCGAGTCAGTGGGTAAGCTTCACCATCTGGGTGTGAACGGACCATCTGACTGAATCTGAATCAAACCCATGTGAGATTGATAAGATAATTTACCTTTTTTTATGTAATCTTAATAATCAGATGTCCCTTTACCGATAGTCATATTTCTGTTCTTAAGCACTTAAGGAACATTAAACCGACCACATGAAGTTGAAGTGTCAATGTCTTTAACTCTGCATTTCTGAAACATGTTAAAGGTGTAACCTTCACAAAAACAGACTAAACTGAGTTTGTGGAGTAAAATTAAATACAAACTGAATTGGGTTGAATGAATAAATGTCAATGAAACGAATAAACATGTTAATTAGACAGTTCTTGGCATGGCAGTTTCTCAGCGATATTGAACATTAGAGATATGATTAATCATATTCTGTACTTGTGCATCATTCATATCAGTAGATTTAGCGTAACTACAGTGCCTTATGGTGGAGTAAGTTAAAACACTGGCTCAATTTACCCCACAGCATCTGGCTCACTTTGCCTCATGGCTGCCATTTTGGACAAAACTAGCCAGCTTACCAATTCAGGCTAATACTAGTTAAATGACAGTATAAATAACAGTGTACAGCTGCCAAGATAAAGGGGTGGCTCAACTTACCCACTGGCTCATCTTACCCTACATCCTCTCATTAATTGTGTGTGCTTTAAAGGAAGTGTGTGTAAGATTGTGGCCAAAACTGGTACTGCAGTCCCTTTCAGATGCCTGTAGAGCGGTGTCTCCCCCTCCCCCTCCCCCTCCCCCTGACTCGAGGTTGCCAGATTGGCTGCAGGATCAGCAGAACGTGTGTAGATCTGCAGATGTGGAGACTAGAGCAGATCTGGCAACCTGAAACACTACTAACTTCCTGATTGGTCGATAGGTGGAGGGCGGAGCTTCAGACCAAAACACAACATGACATCATCAACATCAGCTGAGCTGCAACAACAACTTTTAAACTTAAGTGAAGCGTAAATCTACGTATAAACTAAATATTCAGTATTTATTTATTGTTATATCCTTCTGGACATAGCCTATTGTTAGGCTTCTGAATGTTATTTGTATACAATCACTTAAGTTGATTTACATTTAAGTTAAATTAATTATCGTATTTAATGGAAATGCATTTTTATCGTTGGTTAGCCTACATGAGGCAAAATAAGTTATAATAATTAGAAATGTCCAAATCAGGTTTTATTGCCCCCGAGTCCGAGTCATTTGATTCAAAGTATCTGCCGATACCGAGTCCTGGGCTGCATTTCCCGATAACGTTGTCTCTTAACGCGCTAAGAAGACTCTAAAGGTATAACTTAACTGAAGGTATACCATTTCTAGGTGTGTTCCCCGAACTATACCTTAGTAGGTCGCTTAAGGTAACCCTTCTTAAGTGCGACGTTAGCGGGTGCTGTCCGTGGCCGCGGTGCTGAATTGGCTTATATCGATGGCTCAAGAATCGATTATTTACTCTATTCAGGGGCTTTTTCACTGCGTTATGCGAAAAAAATAATGTTCTTTATAAAAGAAACACTTCAGAAATAGTTGAACTTTCATTTATCATACAAAATTGCACCTAAATTCTACATAATTCTGAAATGAGTGCACGAACCAGCAATCTCTTGCTCAACCGCACCATGAGCATCACGCGTCATTTAAATTATTACAATATATTTCCCATAGTGTCTCGATTTAATCCACAACCAGGGATGATTGACCATGCAGCAGCTGCATCACATTATTGTGTAAATAACTATTTTTATTAGATGGCCATCTATTATTAGATGGCCTACTCAATAAAAATGCAACACGCAAAACATATAATCAGCTGCTACTATGGCAGAGAAAAAATAAAGAAAGAGAAGAGCCGCCAGCAGCTGATTTTAGTAGCTGAGCTCCGTCCAGTTTGTCTCGACAAAGCTGGTCCAACAAGATCTAAAATCTGCTGAATTTGCTGTCGTGGTAGGCAAAATTTATTTTTAATAGCAGCTTCAGACATGGTAGCCAGGGACTAAAGTTTTCACATATGAAATAGTGCCCATACACTAAATGGCTCCGCGGACGGCGCCGTCTTTGATTTAGCACAATTATATTCGATGCCTCGCTGCCAAAGTTTAACTAAACTCCCCTCCACAATCATTCCCTTTAAATAGGCTCCTAAGCCTTTCCTGTCTAATGTTTTGCCAGCTGATGTACCTTAGGATAATATAATTAAAAAGCTAACAACCATTAGTGTTTGTAATGAAATTTTATGACAATGAAATTTATGAAATTTCGTATGACAATTTTAATCCTTGCATAAAATAAAAAAATAAAAAAACTATTCAACTAACCTAATTGAACACTGGGTGTATAGTACAACTTCGGAATTATATTCGGATAGACTGACATATAAAGAAGCTTTTTTTCACAGTGGTGGCCACTAGTGGAATGAACTGTTAATAGTGATAAGGTATAGCTAAGAGTGGTCCAGACCAACCTTACGAAAGTATGACTTAAAGAAGGTATTCTTAACTAAGTTTGTTTCGGGAAACACATATTAAAGTTAAGGGATACCTTAAGGTATAACTTAAGAATGACGTAGAGCTAAGAAGGTTTCGGGAAATGCAGCCCCGATCCGATACTTCTGTAATACATAAAAAAAGAATAAAGAGGAGTGAAAAAACGAACCAGGATGTTCCTTGTTTTTTGTTTAATTCACCTTATTTTAACATTCAACAACTCTGTTAACAAACTGAGCACTTGTGTGAGGTAGCTTGAACAATCAAGGAATAAATGACATCAAGTCTTCACTTTTGGATTTTAGTGCAACAGTAAATATTAAAAAGTCCCGAGTTGCGCAGAGCAGGAAGTACACCGGCGATATCAAAGCCCGCCCACACTCTCACAGATGCAGAACAATTAATTATATTGCTGTGAAATAAACAGTTATGGAAATTAAATTAAATTAAATTAAATTAAATTAAATTAAATTAAATTAAATTAAATTAAATTAAATTAAATTAAATTAAATTAAATTAAATTAAATTAAACAATCTGCTCCTAAAAATCCTGAGACTTCAATCAGAGACGCCGTCGATCTCGAAGTTTTAAACACAACTTCAGCTCTCACATTTGAAGGCTGCTATTGGATCATTGAGGGTAAACGTCATACTCTGCGAATACGCATTACTTCACGGAGAGCTTACGACCTACTAGCTACGTTCTGCCTTAAAGGTGCCGTAGAATGATTTGATCAATATGTTCAATTGTTCTCTGATATCTACACAGAGGATGTGTGGCTTATTTAAGGGGAAACATTGTCCAGATACGGTTTTACAGCTCCATTTACAACCCTATAAATCATCCCTAGGATGTAATGCTCTGTTTTTGCCTCATTGGGAAGAGTCATGAATATTAATTAACTTATATGGTGGAAAAGGAGACGTTTGCTAGAAGGATCGAGTGAACGATCTGTAAGCAAAGTATCTACGGTTGTATTTTGTAATACAAAATAATATTCCCCTTTGTCATTAATGTCATTAATCAAATGTTGGGGGCGTGCTTATTAATGATCCCCAACGCTTGCGTCACATTTGGCGTTATGTTGAGAAGCACTCATTTTCCCGTGGTGTTTTTGATTTACGAGATTTCCATCAGAAGGAGGAGGCGATGGTGTTTGAGACTCACAGTGTGTGATGTCCATGTACTGAACTCTTATTATTTCACTACGGCAAGGTTAATTCAGTTTTACATTCTAGGGCACCTTTAAAATCAAATGGTGCAACCAAAAAAAGTAGAGAGTTAGTTACAAACTAGTAGTTACTAAGCCTCTAGTGTGGACTTAACGTTCAAATTTAAGAAAGAGCTTACGAACGACTGGTGCAACCCTAACCAGGAACATGCTTTAAAAGTGTCGGCTGAAGAAAAAAAAAGACATTTTCTAACTTTATTGACCAGGAAAATGCTTTAAAATTATTAAAATTTTGTTGGCCAGGAACATGCTCAAAAGTGTTGGCAGCAAAAAAAACAACAAAAAAAACATTTTCTAGCGTTATTGACCAGGATGGGGAAATGTTCACTGAACACGTGACCCTTTGTGACAACATGCCCCAGCTGCAACATAAACACGAATTAAAACGCGAGACACCCTGAGCGGACGGACGGGTCACGGCTCGGGTCACCCTGACCTCCATCCTCCTCACCATCCCTCCCTCTCCCGTTTCCATCACTCTCCAGAGGCCAGGAACGAAACTGGACATTGTAGCATTTTTTTATATAAAGAAGTTAAAGGAACTGTATGTAAGAAATGCATTTTAATTAATCATATCTCTCTGATATGTCACTAGACATTAAGTAATCATGTTAATTTCAAAGAGGCTACTTATATCCCTGACAGCAGTAGTCCGGCCAGGATATTGTCATTTAATGGTGCAATTAAAATATTTAGTAGTGCATAAGTTGTAACGTAGTGCCCATTTACGTCAAAACTAGGCTACGGAGTAACGCGGCCACTGGTCAATAACGCTCCTTTTAATAATAATTGTAAAGCATTTTCCTGGTCAAAAACACTAGATTTGTTTTTAGCCGACACTTTTAAAGCATTTTCCTTAAAACGCAAACCTGCACATAAACCTAACATCGTGGCATCTCGCCCCGGTCCCCGGTGAGAGAGAGACGAGCAGAGCGCGCGGGAGCGAGTGCGCGCGGCTGATGGAGGCGGGAGTGTCATCCTCCTCTCCTCCTCATCCTCCTCTCCGCCTCATCCTCCTCTCCTCTCCAGAACTCCGGCTCGCTTCTGCTTCTGAACCGCGGGATGAGACGCGACGCATCTCGGAGAACCGACGCTCGACCATGACGCGCGCGCTGCCCGTGCTCCTGTGCGCGCTCACCCTCATCCGAAGTAAGTCAAACAACGACGCTCCTCACTTACAGAAGTTTAACGCGTTTGCTTTAGCTTTAATAATGCTTTTTTTTCTGATTTATTGCTGAAATTGTGAGATACCGTGACTGTTTATGTAAATATTGGATGCCGCTTTAGGATGCCGCGATCATGCGAACGATGTTCGGAGAAACTGCAGTTTCTGTTTGTTTGATGCGTTTGAGTAAAACAGCTGAACTATTTAAAGACGCACTGTGTGTTTGGCAAGTGTCATTAAAGGGTCATAACACACACACACACACACACACACACACACACACACACACACACACACACACACACACACACACACACACACACACACACACACACACACAGTCTCGTGTTAATCTCGTGTTGATCCTTCATATCTCACAAGAGTCTTTAGTTTATCATATTTATAAAAGACAGATACACTGAACCGATTCTTTCAGAACACAAACGTGCGTGTGTGTGCGTGTGTGTGCATGCGTGAGTGGGAGTGCGTGTGTGTGCGTGTGTGTGCATGCGTGAGTGGGAGAGAGAGAGTGTGTGTGTGTGTGTGTGTGTGTGTATGCGTGAGTGGGAGTGCGTGTGCATGTGCGTGCGTGAGTGGGAGTGTGTGTGTGTGTGTGCATGCGTGAGTGGGACTGCATGCTTGCGTGTGTGTGTGTGTGTGTGTGTGTGTGTGTGTGTGTGTGTGTGTGTGCCCATATAAGGAGTTCTGCTCTTTTTGACGTCATACATGACCATACTCGGAAAAACGTTCTGAAACGTCGTCATACGTCCAGCTGAGTTGTGGAGTAACCAGGGCCGCGTTATCCTAATGGGCAACATGGGCTGCAGCCCAGGGCCACGGACACGTGAACCCGAATCGAGTCACAGCGGACACCCAGTACATCGTCACCTCAACATCTCAGATTATAAACCTACGAGAATACTTTATTACTTGAAAGAAGTAAATATACATTAATGAGCACATATATTTTTGAAAGAACTAAGTGTTTTTAGCGAAGAATAAACTAAAAAAGGTACACAGTGTAGCTTTAACAAAGATGGACAAATACAGTAACACATGTACTGCTCATGTTAGTCAATACATTAATAATGTTAACTGATGACCATTATTCTAAAGTGCTATCAAAGTTTTTACTATGCACCCCCCCTCTCCTCCCAATATGTTGAGTTACAACATTTTCATAACAGTAAAGATGTTGGTTTTTACTTGAGCAGTAATGATGTGCATGGATACATCATTTAGATAAAGCAGAAATATTCCATCAGAAGTTTAATTTCAGTGCATGTCAGTAATCATGAGCGAGTGAGATGTCCACTCACTGTCCTCTGGTCATTTGAGGGACTTCAGTCTCGTCTCTATAGTTATATCGGACCCCACGGGCCAGCCTTCGCTCCCCACGGTCATCAATGAGCCTTGGCCGCCCATGACCCTGTGGCCGGTTCTCCACTGGTCCTTCCTTGGAGCACTTTTGATAGATACTGACCACTGCAGACCGGGAACAGCCCACAAGAGCTGCAGTTTTGGAGATGCTCTGACCCAGTCGTCTAGCCGTCACAATCTGGCCAAACTCGCTCAAATCCTTACGCTTGCCCATTTCTCCTGCTTCACACACATCAACTCTGAGGACCAAATGTTCACTTGCTGCCTAATATATCCCACCCACTAACAGGAGCCGTGAGGAAGAGATCATCAGTGTTATTCACCGGTCATAATGTTATGCCTGATCGGTGTATAGCGTATATTATATAATTATAATGAATAATTAGGGCTCTGTGAATGAGCTGCTGAAGGTTCCAGTGTTCCCTGATGTGTTTTTATCCCTTTAGTTTGACTTCCTCTGGGCTGCTGATCAGTCCTCATGAAGAGAACGCTGACAGCGGCGCTCTGGGTGTGTCTGATTAATGCAGCGCTCATTAATATTAATTAATCACAATTAAAGCCCCGAGGCTCGGCGATACAGCGCTGTTAAAACACACGGCTGTAGAGCGCGTCAGAAACGTCAGAGATCTGTAATAAATGTTCATTTTATTAGACGCCAATAAAAACTCCTCCTGCGTCTGCAGTGGCCCTCAGAGGAAACCGCCGCCGCCGCGTCTCCGCACTGTCAGGGGATTGCGATGAAACATCGAGGAGTCTGGAACTTTTACTGAGATTAAACACAGATTAAAATTTAAACAGATTAAATTTTGCTTTTATTCAGAATGCAGATAATACACTCAAAACAGAACCGTCACTGGTGTTAGCTGCACTTTAAATCCTCCTTCTTCACATCACTTGAATATTTTTGTTCATAAAACTAAATTATTTGTAAAATATACTCAGTGTAAATGTTCATTATCCCAGCTAACAGGGAATGTTCTGGCAACTATTTTGAGTTTCTATTTATTAAACCGATTTATTTCATTGTATCAACTAAAATTTTTAATTTCAATAACCTCAAAATTTTAAGGCCACCAGGCTACTTACTTTAGTTAAACCAACATTTTCTACAGTGCAGAGGATATGGTCACCATCGGTGTGATTTAGAAGCAGAACTAATGCCTGGATTGTGTGTGTGTGTGTGTGTGTGTGTGTGTGTGTGTGTGTGTGTGTGTGTGTGTGTGTGAGAGTGAGATATGAGGCGTGATCTTACGTGTGTGTGTGTGTGAGATACGAGGCGTGATCTTGTGTGTGTGTGTATGTGTGTGATATACGAGGCGTGATCTTGTGTGTGTGTGTGTGATATACGAGGCGTGATCTTGTGTGTGTGTGTGTGTTTGATATATGAGGTGTGATCGTGTGTGTGTGTGTGTGTGTGTGAGATACGAGGCGTGATCTTAAGTGTTTGTGTGTGTGTGTGTGTGTGTGTGTGTGTGTGTGTGTGTGTGTGTGTGTGAGTGTGTAAGATAAGAGGCGTGATCTTACATGTGTGTGTGTGAGATACGAGGTGTGATCTTACGTGTGTGTGTGTGTGAGAGATGCGAGGCGTGATCTTACATGTGTGTGATTGTGTGTGTGTGTGTGAGATACGAGGCATGATCTTAAGTGTTTGTGTGTGTGTGATATATGAGGTGTGATCTTACGTGTGTGAGATACAAGGCGTAATCTTACGTGTGTGTGTGTGTGTGTGAGTTGCGAGGCGTGATCTTACATGTGTGTGATCGTGTGTGTGTGTGTGTGTGTGTGTGTGTGAGATACGAGGCGTGATCTTACATGTGTGTGATTGTGTGTGTGTGTGTGTGTGTGTGTGTGTGTGTGTGTGTGAGCCTGTTTATGTGGTTTATGAGGACACAAATTTGTATAACTACATGGGTATAACACTGGTATTACACTATAAATGTGGTTTATGAGGACATATCAAATGTCCTCATAATTCAAATGGCCTTAAAAACATACTAAATGATGTTTTTTTGAGAAAGTAAAAATGCAGAATGTTTCCTGTGATGGGTAGGTTTAGGGGCAGTGTGTGTGTGTGTGTGTGTGTGTGTGTGTGTGTGTGTGTGATGGGTAGGTTTAGGGGCTGTGTAAGGGGATAGAAAATACGGTTTGTACAGTATAAAAACCATTACGCCTATGGAGAGTCCCTGTAAACCACATAGACCAACATGTGTGTGTGTGTGTGTGTGTGTGTGTGTGTGTGTGTGCAGGTGGAGTGTGTGCTGACTCAGAGGAGCGTCTGATGAACTGGCTGCTGGGTAAACAGCGCTACAATAAGCTGATCCGTCCGGCCCTGAACCGCAGCGAGAGAGTGACCGTCGTCCTGCAGGTTTCTCTGGCTCAGCTCATCAGCGTGGTCAGTCTCACTCCGCCTTTAAGAGACACATCAGAGGTTTAAAGCACGTTTAATCAGTTGTGATGATACTTTCATTCACATTCAACACCATCCAATGTCTGACAAGTAAAGAACAGTTCTCTGACCACACCAGTAATATGTCCTGATGAAATATCATATTGTGTTATTTAAAGCGTTAGTTCAGCCAGTAATGTAAATTGTGTGATTAATTCCTCCTGTGGTTGGCCAGCCGTCAGACCTCCGCTCATCTTCACACACAGATGAAGATATTAGTGTTGAAATCCGATGGCTCAGAAAGGCCTTCATTGACACCAATGTCATTTCCTCTCTCAAGACCCATAAAGGCACTAAAGACGTCGTTACAAAGCCCATCTCACTACAGCGGCTCTACAATCATTGATGAAGAGGCCAGAATAGAGTTAGTGCGCAAAAACACTAAATAACGACTTATATAGTGATGGCCGATTTCAGAACAAAGCTTCGACCCGTTATGAGTCAGTGAATCGACTCATGATTCGAACCGTTATGAGTCAGTGAATCGATTCATGATTCGAACCGTTATGAGTCAGTGAATCGATTCATGATTCGAACCGTTATGAGTCAGTAAATTGATTCATGATTCGGATCGCGAGTCAAACTGCTGAAATCACAGAATTTACACTTTTGGGTGAACTAACCCTTTAAGCGTCATTGATATACTATTATAGTTTTTGTCAATACTTTGAATTCGATTTTATTTTTGTTTTCACTTAAATTTTAGTAATTTTGTTCCATTATTAGTTGTTATTAAACATGTCTATATAGTTTTTACATTTTAATTTATTATTTTTAGTAATTTTAGTTAAACCGTGTTATGGGATGAGAAAGTGAATTGAGATTATAGGTGGACTCGTTCAGACATTTAATACTAATATTGACTTCTTTGTAATATTTTAATTATTTATTTTCATCACATTCCAAGGCAATATTTCTCATTTTTGTTTAGTTTAGTTTAGGGGTTATTATAGTTAAATAAAACTGAAGTTAAATAAAAAAGTTAAAAATAATCTTATTTCTGTTTGGGACGGAAACAAGATTTCAATCAGAAATCAGATTATTTTTCTCACCCCATTGGCAGATCATTTTGCCTGTTTTAATCAAAAACTCACTTCATTTAGATTTTATTTCTAACAAAACAAGAAAAAATATACGTAATTTTACTAATCTAGTAAATCCATCTTGATTTAAGAATTGTTAGATATTTAGACCAGAAACAAGACAGAATGACTGAGTAAGAAGAGCATTTTTTGAAGTGTAGTGACACGTCCTTAGTTATTTTAGTACATCGAGTTAAACTAAATTAAAATATATTTATAAATCACAATAAATTAATACATTTTTATATTTTATTTTATTTCAAGCAACGGAAACTTTAAAAAAAAATGGTCTCACTTTTATTTAACCCTTAAAATAAACAAAATTGAGAAATATTGCCTTGGAAGCTGAAGGAAATAAATAATTTTAATATCACAAAGAAGTCAATATTAGTATTAAATGTCTGAACGGGTCCACCTATAATCTCAATTCACTTTCTCATCCCGTTAGTTGCAAGTTATGTTTTTGATCATAATGATTATAGTCTAATGCCGCTGAAAACACGGCATTCACAGCAACACTTCATTCTTATATAATTATTTCAAAAGTCAACTTTATAACTTCTTTGTTTCCAGAATGAACGAGAACAGATCATGACGACAAACGTCTGGCTCACTCAGGTCAGTCAATCATATTTCAATTATTCGTGGATTAAATCCGCTTTAGCTCAGTGTCCTTCAGCCGGTCCGGGGTCATGCGTGTCTGCATCACGTCCAGTCATCAGGCGGATAACCAAGTGTGTAATTGTGGCTGGTCTGAGCGACGGAAAGCTCATACAGTGAGGGGAAAAGTATTTGAACACCCCGCTATTGTGCAAGTTCTCCCACTTGGAAATCATGGAGGGTCTGAAATTGTCATCGTAGGTGCATGGCCACTGTGAGAGACATAATCTAAAACAAAATCCAGAAATCACAATATATGATTTTTTAAACTATTTATTTGTTGGGGGGGGGGGGGGGGGGGGGGGGTTCTGCACATGGGACAGGGCGACTGCACTATATTAAGGAGAGGATGACTGGCACCATATATTGCAAGATTTTGGGGGAACAACCTCCTTCCCTCAGTTAGAGCATTGAAGATGGGTATGAGGCTGGGTCTTCCAACATGACAATGACCCGAAGCACAGCCAGGAGTGGGCCAGAATCCCTCCTGCAGTGCAAACCTGCTGAAGAACTACAGGAAACGTTTGACCTCTGGAATGGCAAACAAAGGCTACTGTAGCAAATATTAACATTGATTTTCTCAGGTGTTCAAATACTTATTTGCAGCTGTCTCATACAAATAAATAGTTTAAAAAAAACATATATTGTGATTTCTGGATTTTGTTTTAGATTATGTCTCTCACAGTGGCCATGCACCTACCATGACAATTTCAGACCCCTCCATGATTTCTAAGTGGGAGAACTTGCAAAATAGCAGTGTGTTCAAATACTTATTTTCCTCACTGTATATGAAATAATAAGACGAATGCAATGTTATCTGCAGAACTGGAATGATTATCGGCTGTCGTGGGACCCGGCCGAATATGAAGGAATAGACAAGCTCCGGATCCCGTCCAGACACATCTGGCTGCCGGATATAGTGCTGTACAACAAGTGAGTGTCCATAAGAGATCAGGCTCATCTACTGACACTAACCTTTACCACAGCTCACTGAACACTGCTAACAATGCTCTTCTTACTCAGTATTTCTGTCTTGTTTCTAGTCCAAACATCTAAAAATAAAATAAAACAAGAAGTACTTACTAGAGAAGCAAAAGTAATTGTCTTGTTTCGGGGAAAAATAAATTAAAAATGAAGAGAGTTTTTGCTAAAATAAGATAAATAATCTGCTATATATATACCAGGGTGACCCCGAATAGTCGAAGATTCGATGCATCGTTATGCGGAGCCGTATTCGACCACCGATCTCAAATCTTTGCGGGTGTTATGAAATGAGGATCATACCATTTTGGCAATAGGGAGGTGCTCAATATTTTAAAGACGTGGCGTGGCACTTAGTGGCGTAGTGCGGCCTCTTTAAGAACACTGAGGTTCGCACCGCGCCTTTAAAATTCAAACACATTCAATAAGTGAACACACACCGGTGGCGGCATTCGGTGCCTATCCGCGGCGACTCAGGGAGTTGTTTAAAATCCTGCCGTGCCATATTAAGGTTTTGTATTATATTTATATTTATATAAGAACAATCAAATGCATGTATCACAGTGTTTATAGCCAGGGCTAGTTCACAACACCCGTCCCTAGTATATATATTTATATATATTTATATATAATGAACCCCCTTTAGGCACAATCAGCTTAAGAACGTGCAGTAAACACACTCAAAGTGTTCTTTTCCTCTCTAGGCTGGTATTTTTTTAGGTTTATTTATCAAAACGTTCTTTTATATATTTGTGTGATGTTCTGTATTTCGATCTCGGCTTTAAAATGTTATGAGAAAATGTTTTATCCACCACATTACCTTTTATTTAAACCTAAATAAGAAAGCCATTGTCAGATCGTCTGTCAGGTGGCAGGCAGTTTTGGTCACTTTATTAAAAATTGTTGCTGTGTGCAGTGTGTGAAGGAAAATAAAAATTGTTTTACCCCCGTGCTGACTAGTGTCGTGCCCCTCCCAACCCATTCACACGCACACACACACACACACACACACACACACACACACACACACACACACACACACACACACACACACTATCGGTCGACCATAGAAAGATTTGACAATTCTGATTTGAATGTGTGATATATATTCTTCCGTTCCTCAGTGCTGATGGGACGTATGAAGTGACGGTCTTCACCAACGCCATTGTCCTGTTTAACGGGAGCATCGCCTGGCTTCCTCCTGCCATATACAAGAGTGCCTGTAAGATCGAGGTCAAGCACTTTCCCTTTGACCAGCAGAACTGCACGCTGAAGTTCCGCTCCTGGACGTACGATCACACCGAGATCGATCTGGTCTTGAAGTCTGCGGTGGCCAGCATGGACGACTTCACTCCCAGCGGCGAATGGGACATCTTGGCTCTTCCGGGAAGGAGGACGGTCAGCGATTTGGACCCTACTTATGTGGACCTGACGTATGACTTCATCATCAAGCGCAAGCCTCTTTTCTACACCATCAACCTGATCATCCCCTGCGTGCTCATCACCTCGCTGGCCATCCTGGTCTTCTACCTGCCATCGGATTGCGGAGAAAAGATGACGCTGTGCATCTCCGTCCTCCTGGCGCTTACTGTCTTCCTCCTGTTGATCTCCAAGATTGTGCCGCCGACGTCCCTGGACGTTCCCCTGATTGGGAAGTACCTGATGTTCACCATGGTCCTGGTCACGTTTTCCATCATCACGAGTGTGTGTGTGCTGAACGTGCACCATCGCTCCCCAAGCACGCACAGCATGCCGGCCTGGGTTAAGCTTGTATTCCTGGTCAAGCTTCCAGCGTTGCTTTTCATGCAGAGACCTCAAGGGAATTCGGCTCGGCAGTGCCTGCGGGAGAAGCGTCGTCTTCCCGATCCCAGATCGCTTTTGGGCTTCGGTTACGCAGATCCTCGTAAATCCGGCATATCGTCATCGGCATCTGCGCTGCTGGCTATGCCGCCCGCCTCGGCTCTCTCATCACCGGGACACTTTTACAACAAGGGCCCTCAACCACATTACGGCTACAGCTCTCGGAAAGGAGACCCACGGCCTGCCGACTTCCTGCCCAATGGACACAACTCCTCACAGGACCTGAGGGGGAGCAGGGCCGCAGACTGGGGATCCGAGGTTCAGGAGGCGGTGGATGGCGTTCGATACGTGGCCGATCACATGATGGAAAATGATGATGATCAAAGTGTGAGTGACTTTATTATTTCCCAGAGACACTAGAGAGTTTCATCAAGGCTCATTTATTTAATCAAAAATTCAGAAATATTATTAGAAATTAAAATAGCGGGTCTCTGTGTGAATATACAGGTGCTAGTCATATCATTAGACTATCATCAAAAAGTTGATTAATTTCACTAATTCCATTCAAAAAGTGAAACTTTTATATTATAATCATTCATTACACACAGGCTGATATATTTAAAATGTGTATTTCTTTTCATTTTGATGAGTATAACTGACTACTAAGGAAAATCCCAAATTCAGGATCTCAGGAAATTAGAATATTGTGAAAAGGTTTAATATTGAAGACACCTGGTGCCAGACTCTAATCAGTTAATTCACTCAAAACACCTGCAAAGGCCTTTAAATGATCTCTCAGACTAGCCCTGCGTCCCAATTCACACACTATCCATCCTAAATAGTATTCGAAAATAGAATTAGTGTGTCCCAATCGTAGTATGTTGAAAAGAGTTTTCCAAAGATTCCCGGATGGTTTACTATTTCCGGTCCGAATTCAAAGTGCGGATCGATGGGCACTCTAATGGCTGATATTACCCACAACCCACTGCGAGTTGGACGAGGAATCGATTAGAACTACAAACGCGGATAAAGTGTTAAAAAACTACAAACATGGCGGATGTGCGAGTCTGACGGTTGAGTAGAAAGGTTTAGATAAAGGGGTTTGAGTGACCAACTATCAATATTTAACCTGTCAAAAATATATTTGTTCAGTGTTGACCACATTATATTTCACCTGCAGCAGCATTGAGAATTTTGTAATGACACGTTTGGCCATTAACTTTTAAATGCATCATTATATTTAAACTGCAAACACACGAGGAGAGTCTCTGCATTAAAGACACACACACGGCAGATCAACGAGCGGCTACATTTCTCTCCGATACGGCAGGAGATTAATCTGAATGTGGAGAATTTGAACTGTGACGAATCTGACGATGATTGACAGGGCAGATAAACGGCTACGGGATGCTCGTAAACGACAGAGTCGGTTAAAGATGGCAAAGTAGTCCCGAAGCTTCCATACTTTTCTGCTACACACTCAAAAGTATATACCTCTTCACAAAAAGAGAACATACTTTTAGGATGTAGTATAAGTCGGCGAATTGGGACGCAGCATAGGCGACACTATCATGGGGAAGACTACTAACTTGACAACTGTCCAAAAGACGACCATTGACACCTTAGACAAGGAGGGCAAGAAACAAAATGTCATTGCAAAAGAGGCCGGCTGTTCCCAGAGCTCTATGTCCAAGCACATTAATAGAGAGGTGAAGGGAAGGAAAAGATGTGGTAGAAAAAAAGTGTGCAAGCAATAGAGATAACCGCACCCTGAAGAGGATTGTGAAACAAAACCCATTCAAAAATGTGGAGGAGATTCACAAAGAGTGGACTGCAGCTGGAGTCAGCGCTTTAAGAACCGCTGCGCACAGACGTCTGCAGGACACGGGTTTCAGCTTCGCATTCCTTGAGTGATCATAGCTGAATTTATCAACATTACTCCAGTCTTCAGTGATCCTTCACTAATCATTCTCATACGAGGATCTGATCATCAACACACATTTATGATTATTATCAGTTCATATTTTTTGGGAAACCGTCATACATTTTCATTTTCAGGATTCTTTGATGAATAGAAAGATCAAAAGAACAGCATTTATCTGAAGTAGAATCTCTTTGTAAGGCCATGTTAGAGATTGAAATCATAGTGAAATCAATGCCTGAAATCAAACTGTGCTCTCATAATTAGATTTCAGACCTGGTTTGTGACTTTCTACTTTTTTCATATATTAGGAAATGGGAGTGTAAATTAGTCAAACAAGTGCTCCTCTGCTGCCACCTACTGGTTATAGTGGTAATTCCATCTTTTGTTTTGTTTTTTGTTAAATAAAAGAGCTTGTTTGGCACAAAGGGTCCTATTATACACCCGGCTCAATGTGACGCCAGACGCAAGCGTTTTCTGCTAGTTTTAGTCCGATGCAGTTCTAATGTTCACGTCCAGCTCCACGTTGTTTAAAGGTCCCGTTCTTCGCGATTCCATCTTTCAAACTTTAGTTAGTGTGAAATGTTGCTGTTAGGCTTCTGGGAAATGCAGCCCTGATCGCAGTCTGGAGCCCTGTTATTGAGTTGACGATCAGGTAATGGTTGGCTACACAACTAGCGACTCTAGTTAGATCATTTTCTTTTCGATGAACTGAGCCTGGGGTCTCTCTCTCTCTGCCCTCTATAACCTCTCTTTTCGTGAACTGGCGAATAGATTATATTTTTATATTTTCAGTTTCTGTTACCACTAATAAAACCGATCTCTGGGAGCCCAAAAGTGTGTGCATCCTAACTGCTGTCCTTGCTGAATGAAAATAATTAATTTCTAAACACGATTTCAACGTAAGTGTATGTTAAGCACAATTTTATGCCAAAGCTATAGTGATTAATGGCTTATAGACTTTTATGGTTTCTCTTGTTAAACACAAGCCATAATGCTCATATTAACCTAAAAGGTACACAGAAATACTTATGTGGCAAAATAACAACGTGCCAAACATGATGTTTGTGAGTCTTGCTGACTCCTCATTGAGTGATGTGTTGGTGACGGTAGTATCTACGGTAGTCTGTTTCTTTAGCTCTAGCGCTGTGAATTTACAGGACAGTTCTCTCAGTTCTGTGCATATACAGTCAGATATTAGCCCCAAATATTCTTCTTTCAGACGAACACAATCAGAGTTATATTAATAAATGTCCTGGCTAAAGTCCATACCAGTGCATACAAGTCCGGGGGTTACCCATATTTAAAACTGTAAAACTGAAATACAACGCATGAGTATCACAACCTTTGATGAGAACTTTGATCACTCTTTGCCAGGTTTGCCAGGTAAATGTCATTCTTCTTTCAAACAAATATAATCAAAGTTATAGGATGTCTTGGATAGATGCACTTTTATGATGGATAGATGCACTTTTATGATGGATAGATGCACTTTTATGATGGATAGATGCACTTTTATGATGGATAGATGCACTTTTATGATGATAGATGCTCTTTTATGATGGACAGATGCACTTTTATGATGGATAGATGCACTTTTATGATGATAGATGCACTTTTATGATGGATAGATGCACTTTTATGATGATAGATGCACTTTTATGATGGATAGATGCACTTTTATGATGAATAGATGAACTTTTATGATGAATAGATGCACTTTTATGATGGACAGATGCACTTTTATGATGGACAGATGCACTTTTATGATGATAGATGCACTTTTATGATGGACAGATGCACTTTTATGATGATAGATGCACTTTTATGATGGACAGATGCACTTTTATGATGATAGATTCACTTTTATGATGGACAGATGCACTTTTATGATGGATAGATGCACTTTTATGATTGACAGATGCACTTTTATGATGGATAGATGCACTTTTATGATGGATAGATGCACTTTTATGATGATAGATGCACTTTTATGATGGACAGATGCACTTTTATGATGGATAGATGCACTTTTATGATGGACAGATGCACTTTTATGACGGATAGATCCACTTTTATAATGGATGGATGAACTTTTATGATGAATAGATGCACTTTTATGATGGACAGATGCACTTTTATGATGGACAGATGCACTTTTATGATGATAGATGCACTTTTATGATGATAGATGCACTTTTATGATGGACAGATGCACTTTTATGATGATAGATGCACTTTTATGATGGACAGATGCACTTTTATGATGATAGATTCACTTTTATGATGGACAGATGCACTTTTATGATGGATAGATGCACTTTTATGATTGACAGATGCACTTTTATGATGGATAGATGCACTTTTATGATGGATAGATGCACTTTTATGATGATAGATGCACTTTTATGATGGACAGATGCACTTTTATGATGGATAGATGCACTTTTATGATGGACAGATGCCCTTTTTTGATGGATAGATGCACTTTTATGATGAATAGATGCACTTTTATGATGATAGATGCACTTTTATGATGGACAGATGAACTTTTATGATGAATAGATGCACTTTTATGATGGACAGATGCACTTTTATGATGGACAGATGCACTTTTATGATGGATAGATGCCCTTTTATGATGGACAGATGCACTTTTATGATGGATAGATGCCCTTTTATGATGGACAGATGCACTTTTATGACGGATAGATGCACTTTTATAATGGATGGATGAACTTTTATGATGAATAGATGCACTTTTATGATGGACAGATGCACTTTTATGATGATAGATGCACTTTTATGATGGACAGATGCACTTTTATGATGATAGATGCACTTTTATGATGATAGATGCACTTTTATGATGGACAGATGCACTTTTATGATGGATAGATGAACTTTTATGATGGACAGATGCACTTTTATGATGGATAGATGCACTTTTATGATGATAGATGCACTTTTATGATGGACAGATCCACTTTTATGATGGACAGATGCACTTTTATGACGGATAGATGCACTTTTATAATGGATGGATGAACTTTTATGATGAATAGATGCACTTTTATGATGGACAGATGCACTTTTATGATGATAGATGCACTTTTATGATGGACAGATGCACTTTTATGATGATAGATGCACTTTTATGATGGATAGATGAACTTTTATGATGGACAGATGCACTTTTATGATGGATAGATGCACTTTTATGATGATAGATGCACTTTTATGATGGACAGATGCACTTTTATGATGGACAGATGCACTTTTATGACGGATAGATGCACTTTTATAATGGATGGATGAACTTTTATGATGAATAGATGCACTTTTATGATGGACAGATGCACTTTTATGATGATAGATGCACTTTTATGATGGACAGATGCACTTTTATGATGATAGATGCACTTTTATGATGATAGATGCACTTTTATGATGGACAGATGCACTTTTATGATGGATAGATGAACTTTTATGATGGACAGATCTATTCACTCCCTATTCTAGCTTATGCTACTGTCCAAAACATAGTACTTCTGGAACTTGTTGTGATGAAAGCATCTGCTAAATGAATAAATGGGATGGCTTGAGCGGGAGTAAATCATGGGGTAATTTTCAGGTTTGGGTGAACTAACCCTTTAAAAGCTGAATGTCATTTAGATCTGACAAAGAACAGGTTTCAGCGGAAAGACAATTAGCAAACAGAGGTTACATTCACGCTTTGACCAAAGCACATCGATCGTGTGCTTAAATCAATGCCAGAGAGAGAGAGAGAGAGGCAAGGCAAGGCAAGGCAAGTTTATTTATATAGCACTGTGGCAAGGGGGGCGTGGTTCAGCGAGGTCTGCAGCGGGAGAGAGAGCCGCGGGACAAGCGGTAAGTGAGTGGATTGGAAGCAGATTAATAACACCTGTCTCTTGTTCTAGTAATGAGCGCGGAGAGGGAATAAAACCTCGGTGGAACCGGAGATCAAGGAGAGAGAGAGATCGGACGGTTGATACGAGCGCACAGAGACTGAGTTACCGGAAGCCGGAAGTGCCGACCCGGAAGTAATCGAGCGTCTATGAGAATCCACACCGCAGTGTGTGTTGTGAAGTTTATTACAAGTTTTGAGTTATAAATAAAGAAAGTATCAACCGTCCAGCCGACCCCCGTGTCCTCTTCCTTCCTTCCATTATCGAACTTACTACAGTGGTGCCGAAACCCGGGAAGGAAGTAGGACCGCGCCGCCGCCATGACAACACCAACGCCCTCCGCCACGCCGTTTGCGGACATCATCACCGCTCTCGCGGCCCTCCACCAGGAACAACACCAGTCCATGCTGGACCTGCGGGCGGACCAGGAGCGCCGTTTCGAGGCCATCGTCCGCGGCCAGCAAGAGGACCGCGAGAGGTTCCGGAGCTGGACAGCCCGGGAGGTTTGCACCGAAGCCGCCGGGCTCGCCAGCGCACCGGTCCACGTGCCCCTACATAAGATGGGGCCACAGGACGATCCCGAGGCCTTCATCGAACTGTTCCAGAAGGCAGCGGAGGCCTGCGGGTGGCCCCGGGCACAGTGGCCGGTGCGCCTCATACCACTGCTCACGGGAGAAGCCCAGGCGGCCGCTCAACAACTGCCGGTGGCGAACCTCCTGGATTATGAAGACCTAAAGAGGGCCATCATCCAGCGGGTCGGCCGGACCCCCGAGCAGCATCGACAGCGGTTCCGCTCGCTGGCGTGGGGTGAGGCCGGTCGGCCCTTCGCGATGGCCCAACAGCTCCGGGACGAGTGCCGCAAATGGCTATTGGCCGGTGGAAGCGACGTGGACCACATCGTCAATCTGGTGGTACTGGAGCAGTTCATCGCTCGGCTCCCCAGGAAGACCGCCGAGTGGGTCCAGTGCCACCGGCCCACGTCGCTGACGACGGCCATCAACCTGGCGGAGGACCATCTGGTGGCGTGCCCGGGGGTCGGCGAGCCCCTACTAACTTCTCCCTCTCTCTCTCCCCCCTCTGTCTCTCCTTCTCGCCCTGTCCCTCTCCCTAGGTCCCGCCCTCCAGGGCCCCCTCGTATTCCCCCCAGAGGTCGGGGTGGAATGGGCCCAGGGCAATACGGGAGTTCGAGGGCCCCGCCCAGGGGGGCGGGGCTGCTGGGGTCGGGCGGGGATAACGGTTCCGGTTCCACCCCCCCTCCGCGCTCATTTTCCAATCCACTCCCCGCCGCAGGGGCGGCGGGCAGGCCTGGGCTGGCCTGCTGGCGGTGCGGCGACCCGGACCATTTTGTGGACCGATGTCCGATGATGGACGTCGGGACAATGATCCGGGTCCCGGACTTCCAGCGGACCACCCCTGATCAAGCAGGAGAGTACCAAATTCCTGTGAGTATCAAGGGGGGTACATATCAGGCCTTGGTGGATTCCGGCTGTAACCAAACCTCGATCCATCAAAGCCTGATGCAACCGGGGGCATTGGATACAAGCCGCATGGTTAAGGTGCGGTGTGTGCACGGGGATGTGGTGGAATATCCGGTTGTCCCAGTCACGATACAGTTTAGGGGAGAAAATCATAGTGTTGAGGTGGCGGTTAGTCCCCACCTCCGGCATCCGCTAATTCTGGGGACAAATTGGCCCGCCTTTCCGGCATTATTGGGGTCGTTATGCGCGGATGCCGCTTGGGAGAACAAGGCTAGGAACGGGGCGATGCGAGTGCAGGTTGGCGAGACTGATGCGGGGCCCTCGGGAACCGCTTCAGAGGAAACGAGCGGGGTCGAGAGACTGATTCTCTCGGACCGCGATGACTTCCCTCTGGAGCAGTCCCAAGATGAGACTCTAAAACATGCTTTCCAACAGGTCCGCACTATCGACGGTCAGTCCCTTCAACCCGCCTTGCCCGTCACGTATCCTTATTTTGCCATAATTAAGGATAGGTTGTATCGAGTGACCCAAGACGCTCAGACAAAAGTGGATACAACCCAGTTGTTAGTACCAAAGAGCCGCCGGGAAATGCTTTTCCAGGCGGCTCACTCTAACCCAATGGCGGGCCACCTGGGACAGGCGGCCACGCTGAATCGTTTAATGACCCGATTTTTTTGGCCAGGCATTCACGACAATGTGCGCAGGTGGTGCGCGTCTTGTCCTGAATGTCAGTTGGTGAATCCCCTGGCCTCCCCAAAAGCGCCATTGCGCCCCCTTCCATTAATGCAGGTCCCCTTCGAGAGAATTGCGATGGACCTCATCGGGCCATTAGAGCGATCCGCACGCGGACATCGTTTTGCGCTAGTTATCGTGGACTACGCAACACGATATCCGGAAGCAGTGGCTCTCCGCAACATCTCGGCGAAGAGTGTTGCGGACGCACTGTTTCGTTTAATCTCCCGAGTGGGGATTCCGAAGGAAATCCTCACTGATCAAGGCACGGCGTTTATGTCACGCACGTTAAGCGAATTATACGGGTTATTGGGCATCAAATCGATTCGGACAAGCGTCTATCACCCACAAACAGACGGCTTGGTCGAACGATTTAATCGCACTCTTAAATCCATGATCCGTAAATTCGTACAGGAAGACGCCAAAAATTGGGATCGGTGGTTAGAACCCCTCTTATTCGCTGTGCGAGAGGTCCCGCAAGCCTCCACGGGGTTTTCCCCCTTCGAGCTTCTCTACGGACGACAGCCCCGTGGGGTGCTGGACGTCCTACGAGAAACTTGGGAGGAGGGGCCTTCTTTGGCCAAAAACGAAATTCAATATGTACTGGACTTGCGAACAAAACTCCACACCTTGGGGCGGCTATCTAGGGAGAATTTGTTGCAAGCCCAGGACCGCCAAAGCCGGTCGTATAACAGGGGTACGAGACTACGCAAATTCACACCGGGAGAGAAAGTGCTTGTATTACTCCCGACATCGAGCTCTAAATTAATGTCGAAATGGCAGGGGCCGTTTGAGGTCGCTCGACAGGTTGGAGATCTCGATTATGAAGTGATACGGTCCGATAGGAACGGAGCACGGCAAATATATCACCTCAATCTCCTGAAGAAATGGAATGAGGTCGAATCAGTGTTGTTGGCGACGGTGATCGGGGGAGAGGATGATCTCGGGCCAGAGGCGAGCATCAAAGCACAATCGGTCGCACTGGCCCCTGGGGGAGATCACCTCTCACCGTCCCAACTCACTGATCTTTCAAAACTACAGGCGGAATTCGCCGACGTGTTCTCGCCACTACCGGGCCGTACCGACTTAATTCAGCACCATATCGAGACCGAGCCGGGCGTGGTAGTTCGCAGCCGGCCGTATCGTTTACCTGAACACAAAAAAAAAGTAGTTCAGGAAGAATTAGGGGCAATGCTCGATATGGGAGTAATAGAGGAGTCCAACAGTGACTGGGCGAGCCCGATCGTTTTGGTCCCTAAAACCGACGGCTCGGTCAGGTTCTGTGTGGACTACCGCAAGGTGAACGCAGTGTCGAAATTCGACGCGTATCCAATGCCGCGGGTTGACGAGTTGCTTGATCGGCTGGGCACGGCTCGATTTTATTCGACATTGGACTTAACGAAGGGCTATTGGCAGATCCCCTTGTCTCCATTGTCCAAAGAAAAAACAGCCTTCACCACGCCGTTCGGATTGCACCAATTCGTCACGCTTCCCTTCGGTTTGTTCGGGGCACCCGCTACCTTTCAGCGCCTCATGGACAGGATTTTGCGTCCCCATGCCGCATATGCTGCTGCCTACCTGGACGACATCGTGATTTACAGTCACGATTGGCAGCGGCATATGCAACATGTCCGGGCGGTCTTGAGGTCGTTGAGGGGAGCGGGGCTCACGGCCAACCCGAAGAAGTGTGCAATTGGGCGGGTGGAGGTAAGGTATCTGGGCTTCCACTTGGGTCATGGACAGGTGCGTCCCCAAATTGATAAGACCGCCGCAATTGCGACCTGCCCGAGGCCCAAGACCAAAAAGGAGGTAAGGCAGTTCTTGGGGCTGGCGGGATATTATAGACGGTTTATACCAAATTATTCGGACCTCACCAGCCCCCTGACTGACCTTACTAAAAAGGGGCTACCAGATACGGTCCAATGGACGGAGCCGTGCCAGCAGGCCTTCACCCGAGTTAAGGCTGCTCTATGTGGCGGGCCGCTTTTACACTCCCCTGACTTTTCTCTCCCTTTTCTGTTGCAGACTGACGCGTCGGACAGGGGGCTGGGCGCAGTCCTGGCCCAGGAGGTGGAGGGGGGAGAGCGGCCGGTGCTGTACATTAGCCGTAAGCTCTCGAAGAGAGAGGCTAAGTACAGCACCATCGAAAAGGAGTGCCTTGCCATCAGGTGGGCCGTTCTCACCCTCCGCTACTACCTTCTGGGGCGGGAGTTCACCCTCTGTTCGGACCACGCTCCTCTCCAATGGCTCCACCGCATGAAGGATACCAACGCGCGGATCACCCGTTGGTATCTAGCTCTTCAGCCTTTTAAGTTCCAGGTGGTCCACAGGCCGGGTGCTCAGATGGCTGTGGCCGATTTCCTCTCCAGAAATGGGGGGGGGGGGCTGCAGGCCGGACGGCTCCCCGGCCTGAGTCGGGCGGTGGGGGTATGTGGCAAGGGGGGCGTGGTTCAGCGAGGTCTGCAGCGGGAGAGAGAGCCGCGGGACAAGCGGTAAGTGAGTGGATTGGAAGCAGATTAATAACACCTGTCTCTTGTTCTAGTAATGAGCGCGGAGAGGGAATAAAACCTCGGTGGAACCGGAGATCAAGGAGAGAGAGAGATCGGACGGTTGATACGAGCGCACAGAGACTGAGTTACCGGAAGCCGGAAGTGCCGACCCGGAAGTAATCGAGCGTCTATGAGAATCCACACCGCAGTGTGTGTTGTGAAGTTTATTACAAGTTTTGAGTTATAAATAAAGAAAGTATCAACCGTCCAGCCGACCCCTGTGTCCTCTTCCTTCCTTCCATTATCGAACTTACTACAAGCACATTTCATACACAATGGCAATTCAAAGTGCTTTACATAGAAAGGAATTAAAATAGGACTAAAAAATGCATAAGAAAAAGAATACAATGTAAAGAGAATTAAAAGTAATAAAATGATGATAACCAAAGAAAAGAACAGGTAAACTAAAACAGTTATAAAAAAATAAATAAAAATAAATAAAAAAAATTTAAAAAATGATGCATAGATAAGGTGCAATCAGTCGGACGTACAGTGGCACAGTGCTCATTCAGTAAATGCACAGCTAAACAGATGTGTTTTGAGTCTGGATTTGAATGTGGCTACTGTTGGAGCACATCTGATCTGTTCAGGAAGCCGGTTCCAACTACGGCTGGCATAAGAGCTAAAGGCAGACTCTCCTTGCTTTGAGTGAACTCTTGGTATTTCTAACTGACTTGATCCTGCTGATCTGAGTGATCTGTTGGGTTTGTATTTAATCAGCATATCTGCGATGTATTGGGGTCCTAGGTCATTGAGAGATTTATAAACAAGTAATAGTACTTTAAAATCGATTCTAAATGTAACTGGAAGCCAGTGTAAAGACCTGAGGACTGGTGTGATATGGTCATATTTTCTGGTTCTGCTCAGAATCCTGGCAGCAGCATTCTGTATGAGCTGCAGCTGTCTAATGGTCTTTTTGGGAAGGCCAGTGAGAAGGCCATTACAATAGTCCACCCTACTGGTGATGAAAGCGTGAACCAGTTTCTCTAAGTCTTGCCTGGAGACAAAACATCTAATCCTTGCAATATTTTTCAGATGATAGTATGCTGATTTAGTTATTGCTTTGACATGACTACTGAAACTCAGGTCTGACTCCAAAATTACACCAAGATTCCTGACTTGATTTTTTGTTATCAGGCCTTTAGCCTCAAGATACGCGTTCACCTTGAGAATTTCATCTTTGTTTCCAAATGTAATGATTTCAGTTTTGTCTTTGTTTAACTGAAGATAGTTTTGGCACATCCAGTCGTTAACTTCATCAATGCATTTGCACAGCGAGTCAATGGGGCTGTAGTCATTAGGTGACAGTGCTAAGTAGAGCTGGGTGTCGTCAGCATAGCTGTGGTAAGCAATATTGTTCTTTTTCATTATTTGGCTCAGTGGCAGCATATACAGGTTAAACAGGAGAGGTGCTAGAACTGACCCTTGTGGGACTCTGCATGTCATGGATGTCCACTCAGACTTATGGTCTCCTATACTCACATAATAACCTCTCCCTTCTAAGTATGATCTGAACCATCTGAGGACCATCCCAGAAAGCCCGACCCAGTTTTCCAGCCTGTCTAGAAGTATGTTGTGGTCAACAGTGTCGAATGCAGCACTGAGATCGAGTAGAACCAGAATTGATGTTTTGCCTGTATCAGTATTTAAGCGAATATCATTTATAATCTTTACGAGCGCTGTCTCTGTGCTGTGATGCGGTCGGAAACCAGATTGAAAATTGTCAAAGAATCCGTTTGAGTTTAAGAATTTGTTTAGTTGATTGAAAACAACTTTTTCGATGATTTTGCCTATGAAGGGGAGATTTGAGATTGGTCTGTAGTTGCTCAGTATGGAGTTATCTAGATTTCTCTTTTTCAGAAGAGGCTTAACTATTGCAATTTTAAGGGCGGTTGGAAAAGTCCCGTAGAGAAGTGAGGAGTTCACCACTTCTAGGAGATCTGCTTCCAAACAGTTAAACACACTTTTGAAAAAAGAAGTGGGGAGTGCGTCAAGGGTGCAGGTTGATGTTTTAAGATGCTGTACTGTGTCTTCTAAAATTTTACCGTCAATTGTTTCGAAATCAGACATAGTAATTTTCCGAGGGTTTGGTCTGATCTGACTGACCCCAGAGCAACTAGAGGATGTGCTGATCGCCTTTCTGATATTTTTGATTTTCTCTGAGAAGAAGGAAGCAAACTCACTGCATTTGCTGTCTGAGAGCATTTCTCTGGGAATGTGACTCGGGGGGTTTGTTAGTCTGTCTACAGTAGCAAAAAGAGTGCGCGTGTTGTTTATGTGTTTGTTTATAATATTTGAGAAGAAGGTCTGTCTAGCTTTGCCTAGTTCAACATTGAAAGCATGAAGGCTGTCTTTATAGATGTTATAATGGACTACAAGTTTTGTCTTCCGCCACTTTCGTTCAGATTTTCTGCATTGTCTTTTCATTATTTGAACTGCTGTTGAGTTTCTCCATTGTGCCTTTTGTTTGGTACTCTTTTTCCTGACTTTCAGAGGGGCAATATCATCCATTACACTCTTAACTTTTGAGTTAAAGGAGTCAAGGAGAAAATCAACAGAGTCTGCAGATATGCTTGGTTTTAGAGATAAAGCCTTCATAAACAGCACATTAGTGTTCTCATTTAAGCATCTCTTTTTGACAGAGACAGATCTAGCTTCAATGGCAGGAGTGATTGATATGTCAAAGAAAATACAGAAATGATCAGACAGTGCCACATCCTTAATAACAATCGATGAAATGTTTAGACCCTTGCTGATAATTAAATCTAGAGTGTGTCCACGATTGTGTGTGGGTCCATTTACATGCTGTGTCAAATCAAAAGTGTTAAGAACAGTCATGAGCTCTTTTGTTGTACTGGATTCAATATTATCTATGTGAATGTTAAAATCCCCAGCAATAGCAAAACAGTCAAACTCTGAGGAAATTATTGATAACAGTTCTGTAAATTCCTCAATAAAGGCTGGAGAGTACTTTGGAGGCCTGTAAACAATGATAAGCAGGATGCGTGGAGAACCTTTTAACACAATACCCAGATATTCTAGAGACAAATAGTCACCAAATGATACTTGCTTACATTGATAGACATCTTTAAAAAGAGCAGCAACACCCCCACCTCTCCTAACTGCTCTGCAAACACTCATAAAAGTAAAGTTAGGAGGGGCTGCTTCATTGAGGACTGTTGCACTACAGTTTTCTTCTAACCACGTTTCATTTAGAAGCAAAAAATCAAGGTTGTTAGTGGTTATTAAGTCGCTGACTAGGAATGATTTGTTCTTAAGTGAACAGATGTTTAAAAGTGCTAACTTAACAGTATTAATTTTTTCACCCACATTAGTCTTAGTTTGACAGGTAACAGGCAGCAGATTATATTGGTTTGTTAAACGGCCTGACAAGGCCTTAGACTTTCTTTCACGTAACAGGACAGAGATAGAGAAAGAGGGAGACACACTGGGTTCCCACTTGTTTTGTAAACATTTGATAAAGTTACTGTTATCATAGCGGGGACCCAAAACACATCACTGAGAGCTGGAATCAGTTGTTTTTGGTTCACCTACAACAGATGGAGGAGGGTGTGGGCCCTGGCGTTGTGACCGAAGAAATCTCACAGGAGGAGGGGGAGCTGGGCCCACAGGCTTTGGTGGTTGTGGGGCTCGACGCTTTTTGGTTTATATCTGGGGGCTCGCAGCAATTGAGTGTGATAGTCTAGTTCCAACAAAAATCAGTTCCTCCATTTTCTCTGAGAAGCCCAGATGCGGGGATGCTGGAGAGAGGAATGACATGTCCGGTGAGAGGGGCTCTTGCTCTGGTGTTATCGGAAGTTGAAGTATGTTGTCCTGGCTTTGCTGTCCATTTTCAAGAAAGTCATCTTTAGGTGCTGAATCTTGGAGCAGTTCTAATCTAAGTGATCGGGGGAGAGGATGATCTCGGGCCAGAGGCGAGCATCAAAGCACAATCGGTCGCACTGGCCCCTGGGGGAGATCACCTCTCACCGTCCCAACTCACTGATCTTTCAAAACTACAGGCGGAATTCGCCGACGTGTTCTCGCCACTACCGGGCCGTACCGACTTAATTCAGCACCATATCGAGACCGAGCCGGGCGTGGTAGTTCGCAGCCGGCCGTATCGTTTACCTGAACACAAAAAAAAAGTAGTTCAGGAAGAATTAGGGGCAATGCTCGATATGGGAGTAATAGAGGAGTCCAACAGTGACTGGGCGAGCCCGATCGTTTTGGTCCCTAAAACCGACGGCTCGGTCAGGTTCTGTGTGGACTACCGCAAGGTGAACGCAGTGTCGAAATTCGACGCGTATCCAATGCCGCGGGTTGACGAGTTGCTTGATCGGCTGGGCACGGCTCGATTTTATTCGACATTGGACTTAACGAAGGGCTATTGGCAGATCCCCTTGTCTCCATTGTCCAAAGAAAAAACAGCCTTCACCACGCCGTTCGGATTGCACCAATTCGTCACGCTTCCCTTCGGTTTGTTCGGGGCACCCGCTACCTTTCAGCGCCTCATGGACAGGATTTTGCGTCCCCATGCCGCATATGCTGCTGCCTACCTGGACGACATCGTGATTTACAGTCACGATTGGCAGCGGCATATGCAACATGTCCGGGCGGTCTTGAGGTCGTTGAGGGGAGCGGGGCTCACGGCCAACCCGAAGAAGTGTGCAATTGGGCGGGTGGAGGTAAGGTATCTGGGCTTCCACTTGGGTCATGGACAGGTGCGTCCCCAAATTGATAAGACCGCCGCAATTGCGACCTGCCCGAGGCCCAAGACCAAAAAGGAGGTAAGGCAGTTCTTGGGGCTGGCGGGATATTATAGACGGTTTATACCAAATTATTCGGACCTCACCAGCCCCCTGACTGACCTTACTAAAAAGGGGCTACCAGATACGGTCCAATGGACGGAGCCGTGCCAGCAGGCCTTCACCCGAGTTAAGGCTGCTCTATGTGGCGGGCCGCTTTTACACTCCCCTGACTTTTCTCTCCCTTTTCTGTTGCAGACTGACGCGTCGGACAGGGGGCTGGGCGCAGTCCTGGCCCAGGAGGTGGAGGGGGGAGAGCGGCCGGTGCTGTACATTAGCCGTAAGCTCTCGAAGAGAGAGGCTAAGTACAGCACCATCGAAAAGGAGTGCCTTGCCATCAGGTGGGCCGTTCTCACCCTCCGCTACTACCTTCTGGGGCGGGAGTTCACCCTCTGTTCGGACCACGCTCCTCTCCAATGGCTCCACCGCATGAAGGATACCAACGCGCGGATCACCCGTTGGTATCTAGCTCTTCAGCCTTTTAAGTTCCAGGTGGTCCACAGGCCGGGTGCTCAGATGGCTGTGGCCGATTTCCTCTCCAGAAATGGGGGGGGGGGGCTGCAGGCCGGACGGCTCCCCGGCCTGAGTCGGGCGGTGGGGGTATGTGGCAAGGGGGGCGTGGTTCAGCGAGGTCTGCAGCGGGAGAGAGAGCCGCGGGACAAGCGGTAAGTGAGTGGATTGGAAGCAGATTAATAACACCTGTCTCTTGTTCTAGTAATGAGCGCGGAGAGGGAATAAAACCTCGGTGGAACCGGAGATCAAGGAGAGAGAGAGATCGGACGGTTGATACGAGCGCACAGAGACTGAGTTACCGGAAGCCGGAAGTGCCGACCCGGAAGTAATCGAGCGTCTATGAGAATCCACACCGCAGTGTGTGTTGTGAAGTTTATTACAAGTTTTGAGTTATAAATAAAGAAAGTATCAACCGTCCAGCCGACCCCTGTGTCCTCTTCCTTCCTTCCATTATCGAACTTACTACAAGCACATTTCATACACAATGGCAATTCAAAGTGCTTTACATAGAAAGGAATTAAAATAGGACTAAAAAATGCATAAGAAAAAGAATACAATGTAAAGAGAATTAAAAGTAATAAAATGATGATAACCAAAGAAAAGAACAGGTAAACTAAAACAGTTATAAAAAAATAAATAAAAATAAATAAAAAAAATTTAAAAAATGATGCATAGATAAGGTGCAATCAGTCGGACGTACAGTGGCACAGTGCTCATTCAGTAAATGCACAGCTAAACAGATGTGTTTTGAGTCTGGATTTGAATGTGGCTACTGTTGGAGCACATCTGATCTGTTCAGGAAGCCGGTTCCAACTACGGCTGGCATAAGAGCTAAAGGCAGACTCTCCTTGCTTTGAGTGAACTCTTGGTATTTCTAACTGACTTGATCCTGCTGATCTGAGTGATCTGTTGGGTTTGTATTTAATCAGCATATCTGCGATGTATTGGGGTCCTAGGTCATTGAGAGATTTATAAACAAGTAATAGTACTTTAAAATCGATTCTAAATGTAACTGGAAGCCAGTGTAAAGACCTGAGGACTGGTGTGATATGGTCATATTTTCTGGTTCTGCTCAGAATCCTGGCAGCAGCATTCTGTATGAGCTGCAGCTGTCTAATGGTCTTTTTGGGAAGGCCAGTGAGAAGGCCATTACAATAGTCCACCCTACTGGTGATGAAAGCGTGAACCAGTTTCTCTAAGTCTTGCCTGGAGACAAAACATCTAATCCTTGCAATATTTTTCAGATGATAGTATGCTGATTTAGTTATTGCTTTGACATGACTACTGAAACTCAGGTCTGACTCCAAAATTACACCAAGATTCCTGACTTGATTTTTTGTTATCAGGCCTTTAGCCTCAAGATACGCGTTCACCTTGAGAATTTCATCTTTGTTTCCAAATGTAATGATTTCAGTTTTGTCTTTGTTTAACTGAAGATAGTTTTGGCACATCCAGTCGTTAACTTCATCAATGCATTTGCACAGCGAGTCAATGGGGCTGTAGTCATTAGGTGACAGTGCTAAGTAGAGCTGGGTGTCGTCAGCATAGCTGTGGTAAGCAATATTGTTCTTTTTCATTATTTGGCTCAGTGGCAGCATATACAGGTTAAACAGGAGAGGTGCTAGAACTGACCCTTGTGGGACTCTGCATGTCATGGATGTCCACTCAGACTTATGGTCTCCTATACTCACATAATAACCTCTCCCTTCTAAGTATGATCTGAACCATCTGAGGACCATCCCAGAAAGCCCGACCCAGTTTTCCAGTCTGTCTAGAAGTATGGTGTGGTCAACAGTGTCGAATGCAGCACTGAGATCGAGTAGAACCAGAATTGATGTTTTGCCTGTATCAGTATTTAAGCGAATATCATTTATAATCTTTACGAGCGCTGTCTCTGTGCTGTGATGCGGTCGGAAACCAGATTGAAAATTGTCAAAGAATCCGTTTGAGTTTAAGAATTTGTTTAGTTGATTGAAAACAACTTTTTCGATGATTTTGCCTATGAAGGGGAGATTTGAGATTGGTCTGTAGTTGCTCAGTATGGAGTTATCTAGATTTCTCTTTTTCAGAAGAGGCTTAACTATTGCAATTTTAAGGGCGGTTGGAAAAGTCCCGTAGAGAAGTGAGGAGTTCACCACTTCTAGGAGATCTGCTTCCAAACAGTTAAACACACTTTTGAAAAAAGAAGTGGGGAGTGCGTCAAGGGTGCAGGTTGATGTTTTAAGATGCTGTACTGTGTCTTCTAAAATTTTACCGTCAATTGTTTCGAAATCAGACATAGTAATTTTCCGAGGGTTTGGTCTGATCTGACTGACCCCAGAGCAACTAGAGGATGTGCTG
This sequence comes from Pseudorasbora parva, assembly GCF_024679245.1. NCBI lineage: Eukaryota > Metazoa > Chordata > Actinopteri > Cypriniformes > Gobionidae > Pseudorasbora > Pseudorasbora parva. The sequence goes on along the minus strand of NC_090187.1, from coordinate 1,036,485 downwards.
ATCGCCTTTCTGATATTTTTGATTTTCTCTGAGAAGAAGGAAGCAAACTCACTGCATTTGCTGTCTGAGAGCATTTCTCTGGGAATGTGACTCGGGGGGTTTGTTAGTCTGTCTACAGTAGCAAAAAGAGTGCGCGTGTTGTTTATGTGTTTGTTTATAATATTTGAGAAGAAGGTCTGTCTAGCTTTGCCTAGTTCAACATTGAAAGCATGAAGGCTGTCTTTATAGATGTTATAATGGACTACAAGTTTTGTCTTCCGCCACTTTCGTTCAGATTTTCTGCATTGTCTTTTCATTATTTGAACTGCTGTTGAGTTTCTCCATTGTGCCTTTTGTTTGGTACTCTTTTTCCTGACTTTCAGAGGGGCAATATCATCCATTACACTCTTAACTTTTGAGTTAAAGGAGTCAAGGAGAAAATCAACAGAGTCTGCAGATATGCTTGGTTTTAGAGATAAAGCCTTCATAAACAGCACATTAGTGTTCTCATTTAAGCATCTCTTTTTGACAGAGACAGATCTAGCTTCAATGGCAGGAGTGATTGATATGTCAAAGAAAATACAGAAATGATCAGACAGTGCCACATCCTTAATAACAATCGATGAAATGTTTAGACCCTTGCTGATAATTAAATCTAGGGTGTGTCCACGATTGTGTGTGGGTCCATTTACATGCTGTGTCAAATCAAAAGTGTTAAGAACAGTCATGAGCTCTTTTGTTGTACTGGATTCAATATTATCTATGTGAATGTTAAAATCCCCAGCAATAGCAAAACAGTCAAACTCTGAGGAAATTATTGATAACAGTTCTGTAAATTCCTCAATAAAGGCTGGAGAGTACTTTGGAGGCCTGTAAACAATGATAAGCAGGATGCGTGGAGAACCTTTTAACACAATACCCAGATATTCTAGAGACAAATAGTCACCAAATGATACTTGCTTACATTGATAGACATCTTTAAAAAGAGCAGCAACACCCCCACCTCTCCTAACTGCTCTGCAAACACTCATAAAAGTAAAGTTAGGAGGGGCTGCTTCATTGAGGACTGTTGCACTACAGTTTTCTTCTAACCACGTTTCATTTAGAAGCAAAAAATCAAGGTTGTTAGTGGTTATTAAGTCGCTGACTAGGAATGATTTGTTCTTAAGTGAACAGATGTTTAAAAGTGCTAACTTAACAGTATTAATTTTTTCACCCACATTAGTCTTAGTTTGACAGGTAACAGGCAGCAGATTATATTGGTTTGTTAAACGGCCTGACAAGGCCTTAGACTTTCTTTCACGTAACAGGACAGAGATAGAGAAAGAGGGAGACACACTGGGTTCCCACTTGTTTTGTAAACATTTGATAAAGTTACTGTTATCATAGCGGGGACCCAAAACACATCACTGAGAGCTGGAATCAGTTGTTTTTGGTTCACCTACAACAGATGGAGGAGGGTGTGGGCCCTGGCGTTGTGACCGAAGAAATCTCACAGGAGGAGGGGGAGCTGGGCCCACAGGCTTTGGTGGTTGTGGGGCTCGACGCTTTTTGGTTTATATCTGGGGGCTCGCAGCAATTGAGTGTGATAGTCTAGTTCCAACAAAAATCAGTTCCTCCATTTTCTCTGAGAAGCCCAGATGCGGGGATGCTGGAGAGAGGAATGACATGTCCGGTGAGAGGGGCTCTTGCTCTGGTGTTATCGGAAGTTGAAGTATGTTGTCCTGGCTTTGCTGTCCATTTTCAAGAAAGTCATCTTTAGGTGCTGAATCTTGGAGCAGTTCTAATCCTTCACAGTCTGTCTGTAGTGAGCTCTGTGGGCAGGGCTCAGCTGGGAGTGTGTCCGTGAGCAATTGTTGTGACTGTGTGGAGTTCTCATTGTCCTTGTGGGATGTGTCAGCCGAGTGTCCATTCAGGAGATGAAATGAAGTCCTGTGGTCATCCATACTCTGTATCAGGTTGAGTGGGTTAAAACACACAGCTGAAGGATGATGAAGGGAAAAATAAATATTGTCCTTTAGCACTCTTGCACCAAGTTTGTTTGGGTGGTGGCCATTTGATGTAAACAGTTGTCTCTGACTCCAGAAGAGATTGAAGTTATCAATGAAGTTCACTCCATTCATGTTACAGGTTTTTTGCAGCCATGTATTAAGCCCAAGCAACCGTGAGAATCTATTTGTTCCTCTTGCTGGCAGTGGTCCACTGATGAACGACTGAACTTTCAGTTTTCTAAGTGTTTCAAAAAGTTCATTGAAGTCCGACTTCATGAGTTCTGACTGCTCTCTCTGAATATCGTTCTTCCCCACATGAATTATAAGTTGATTTGCAGTCTTATGTTTCATCAGAATGTTCTCAATTTCCCTGTTTACATCAGAAATGGTTGCTTGTGGAAGGTAGCATGTAGTTGTATCTCTGCTGCGAATGTTTCTGACTGTAGAGTCACCCACTATCAGAGTCCTTGGCTCGGCTGTGCTCTGAGCTGAGGGCCGCTGTCTGCTCGACCTTGAGCGCCTGTTAGCATTAGTGTTAGCTGCGGGCTGATGCAATCTGTGTTCGATCATATTCATCACGTTTGGGGATTCATCACCCTCATTCATTAATACTTCAAATCTGTTTTCGAGATGTATCGATGGTGGTCGGAAACTAGAGTTTGCAATCCTTGTGTCTGGGGTAGAGCATGCAACGGCAGCAATATATGAAGCTCGTGACAATCTGATGTCTCGAGTGCGTTTGGGTCTTGCCCCCTGTTTGTGCCATCGATTAGTGTGTCGATCAGTTTCTTGTTTCTCTATCTGTTGAGTAGCACTAAATTTATGGGACTCACCGGCTGTGTGCAGAGGGCGTTCATGATGAAGCTCTGCTGTGTGATTCGTCCGGTTTGGTGGTTCCGCAAATAACTTTGTTTCAAGAACTGCAATCCGTTGTAAAAGTCTGTGGCAGTTTGTGCAGCAAGAAGATTCCTTAGCTAGAGGAGGCATTTTCTTATCCTTTCGATAGTAGGCAGCTGTGTTTTCCCTTCCGGAATGTAAGCTGATGGCAGCGAGAGGCTGGTCAGATGAAATGTTCCACTTTTTGTAGTAATCCAGTCAACAGAGTTTCTAGTTTTATCGTTGAAGTCAAGCTTTGTTGTTAGAGCACTGTGTTGATTTGCTGAAGTTAAAATTATGAGATAAAATATAGAAGCGATAGAGCAAAGCGCGGAGCAGTAAGCAAGAGCGTCCGAACAGTAGCGAAGCAGGAAGTAGAGAGAGAGAGAGAGAGAGAGAGAGAGAGAGAGAGAGAGAGAGAGAGAGAGAGAGAGAGAGAGAGAGAGAGAGAGAGAGCGTTCAAAAAATATTTTTTACATTTATCATCATTATTATTATACATGCTATTACTATTTAAATACTTCTACTATTATTTGTCAGTTCTGCTTATTTTAGTTTTATTGCTGTTACTATTACTGCTGTTTTATTTTTGTTTTTGTGTTTTGTTGTTGTATTCTGTGTTTACTCTGTTGTAATTTTTGCACTCCTAATAAAGAAGAAGTGCAGAGGTCATCAGTCTGAGGATGGAGCACTCGTTCTGTGTGCTCGTCCTTCATTAGCGGTCAGTAATGTTATTAATGAGGCTTTCTCTGCCTAGGTCATCGAGGACTGGAAGTATGTGGCCATGGTGGTGGACCGCTTGTTTCTGTGGATCTTTGTGATCGTGTGTGTGGTGGGAACTCTGGGTCTGTTCCTCCAGCCGCTCTTCCAGAACCAGGGCGTTCCCATGCAGCAATCCGGCTCGGAGAGCTCCAGACGGGATGGGATATGACTGAGCATCTACTGTTATATAGCACAGCAATGTAGAGCGTTTTCCTCAGACCAGGAATCATGTGACCCAGAACCAAGCGGCTCCTCCCGCGACATACGGAAGTAATCTAAACTGCAATTCCTCCACTGGCCACTAGAGCGGCTCCAGAAGGAGCAGAATCTCATTGAGCCTCATGTTAAAATGCCCAACTTTACCGCAGAAAAAAACATGTTTACAGTCTGGGACAAATTGTGGTTTTGGTCTACACGGCTAATTTTGACCTTCATGACGACAGTGAGGGGGTGAATTATTTTATAACTCATTCGTTTACGTTATATAAAGCCTTAAAGCTCTGCATAATTAAGGGCGTGGTTACTTTGAGTGACAGGTGGATAGCCATTTATCCGCCGTCTATAGTCATTGCGTCACCTAAGCTCCGCCCACATCCCGCCTTTTTGCCCATTTCCTGTTATCCGGAAGTGACGCGCGATGACTCGCTCACAAGATGGCGACGACTCGTCTCTACGCTTCAGAACGGCTCATCGGAATCCTATGGGTGACGCCACTAACACTACGGCCATATTTATTACAGTCTATGCCCAGAACATGTCAGTATTTGACTCTCGGGTGACTAATGGCGCTAAACTGCAGAAATTATGATTGTTTTCATAATGGTTTTCACCCGCCTTGTCTGCCATTGGTCAGAAAAAGTAGTTAACTCCACCCACCGACTCATCTTATTGGTTGAGTCATTGTTAGTCACTTTTCAAGGCAATAAATCCACAAATGGCCTATGTTTTCTCTGCATATAAAGCTGGGATAAGATTATTTTGACGTCGACAGAAATGACACGCTTTTAATTATCCTACATGTTTTTACACATTTTTTTTTTTTTTGTTGACGTTTTATTGAAGTACTTTCAATTCGAAATTGCTAGTAAATTTCACAAGTAATTAGGAAGAAACGGCAACACATTGAATTAAATGTGACATTTTAAAGACTGAAATCATATAATTTAATGTACTCCAATAGTATTTTATTTACAACTTTTGAAATATAATGTTTTAGTGTTGCAACTCTTTCTGTTCTTCAAAGGTTCTGTGATGGATTGTACTCGTTATGAAACCAATCACCTGAATGTCATCAGTAACAGCAGCTGGTTTATGAAGAGATGCACACAAAGCAGATTGTATTCTATTATATGTAAAAACGCTTCCACAGAAGAGTCGATTAAATGCTTTCATACTCTCGAGATTGTGTTTAATGCAGTTTCAACTGAATCTACCTCGAGTGAGAAACGCTGCTTCTGGTTTGACTGTTTTTACAAACCCGATTCAAAAAACTTGGGACACTGTACAAATTGTGAATAAAAAAGGAATGCAATAATTTACAAATTTCATAAACTTTTATTGTATTTACAGTAGAATATAGATAAAATATCAAATGTTGAAAGTGAGACATTTTGCGGCGGACAATAGTGGAGCAATATCAGAAAGGAGTTTCTCAGAGAAACACTGCAAAGAGTTTGAAGTTATCATCATCTACAGCGCATAATATCATACAAAGATTCAGAGAATCTGGAACAATCTCTGAGCGTAAGGGTCAAGGGTCAAAACCAAACTGGATGCTGGTGATCTTCAGCCCTTAGACGGCACTGCATCACACACAGGAATGCTCCTGTAATGGACATCACAACATGGGCTCAGGAATACTTCCAGAAAACATTGGTGAACACAATCCACCATACCATTCGCCGTCACCGGCTAAAACTCTACAGGTCAGAGAAGAAGCCATATCTAAACATGATCCAGAAGCGCAGGCGTTTCCTCTGGGCCAAGGCTCATTTAAAATGGACTGTGGCAAAGTGGAAAACTGTTCTGGGGTCAGACAAAAAGAGGACAAGGACAACCCAAATTGTTCTCAGGTTTTAGTTCAGAAGCTGATCTCTGATGGTCTGGGGTTCATGAGTGTGTGTGGCATGGGCAGCTTACACATCTGGAAAGGCCATCAATGCTGAAAGGTCTATCCAAGTTCTAGAGCAACATCTGCTCCATCCAGACGGCGTCTCCTTCAGGGAAGACCTTTCATTCTCCAACATGACAATGCCAGACCACACACTGCATCAATTACAACATCATGGCTGCGCAGAAGAAGGATCCGGCACTGAAATGGCCAGCCTGCAGTCCAGATCTTTCACCATTAGAAAACATTTGGCGCATCATAAAGAGGAAGATGCGATAAAGAAGACCTAAGACAGTTGAGCAGCTAGAAGCCTGTATTAGACAAGAATGGGACAACATTCCTATTCCTAAACTTGAGCAGCTCGTCTCCTCAGTCCCCAGACGTTTGCAGACTGATATAAAAAGAAGAGGGGATGACACACAGCGGGAAACATGGCCACGGCACAACTTTACTGAGATGTGTTGATGCCATGACATTTAAAATCAACTTATTTTTCACTTTTTTCTCAGTTTAAACATGTGATTTGTCATCTGTGTTGTATTCTGAATAAAATATTGACATTTGAAACTTCATTGCAGTCTGTTTTTATTCACAATTTGTACAGTGTCCCAACTTTTTTGGAATCGGGTTTGTATTTATGGTTATGTGTGTGTGTCATGTAAACTATAATGTTTTCTCTTTCTGAGATGTGATTTGTTCATCAGAGGAATCCACAGAAGACGGAGACTCAATGCCACATCATTTTTTTCTCATAGACACAGTTATTATAAGTTATTATATTTATTTATTGTAGAGGATGTGCATTGTTTGTCTTTTGTTGTTTCCATAACACCTGCAGTTATTGATGAGATTCAGGTCTTCGTCAGATTTATTTGTGGAAGGGAACTTACAACTCAAGGTTTGAATCACTATCTGGTGTTTGATCAGATTTGCAACTATTGATGTCCATATTTAAATAAAAACATCTTCTTAAATGTGTGTGTGGATGCTTTAGTTGGATCATCTCACCCTCGTCGTCTCGTCAGTGTGTGTGTGTGTGTGTGTTCTGAACACAAGCTTTATCAGATGAGCTTTACTTCTCATCTTCTGTATTAGAGCTGAGCTGATGGACGGTGTGGACAGAAACTTCACAGTGTGCAGCGCCACCTGCTGGATATCTCCCTCACACACACACACACACACACACACACACACACACACACACACACACACACACACACACACACACACACACACACACACACACACACACACACACACACACACACACACACACACACTGGCTCAATCCTGCTGGTTCTCAGGAAGGAACATTAGGATAACTCTGATTTGGAGGTCATCGCATACTAACACTGAGACGAGAGCGGAGCGGTGTGAAGCAGTTTTCTTTCTCTGTTTATTGCTCTATGGATTGCAAGATGATCTTCTCTTAGATTAGAGCCATTACTCCACTTAAAACAGAAGCTGTTGGACAAATAGAGCTATCAGTTGGACTTTGCTCTGAGGTATAAAGACTTCCTCAAATAATATTAAAGGAATAGTTCACCCAAAAATAAAAATTACTCCATAATTTCCTCTCCCTCAAGTCATCCTAGGTGTGTATGACATTTTTCTTTCAGACGGACATAATCAGAGTTATATTAATACATGTCCTTGCTCTTCCTAGCTTTATAATGGCAGTGAATGGGAGCCCAAAATTTGAAGCCCAAAAAATGGACCACCTTCGTTATTTAACTTATAATACACCCAACATCATCTGCAAAGCTGCCAGTTATGCTTTTCCTGTAAGTTGAAAATGAAAGCTGTAGTTAATACAAAGTGTTGCAGATATGTTTCTTACACAAGTGCATCAATTCACTTCAGAAGGTCTTTATTAACCCCCGGAGCCGTGTGGAGCACTTTTATGATGGATAGATGCACTTTTATGATGGACAGATGCACTTTTATGATGGATGGATGAACTTTTATGATGGATAGATGCACTTTTATGATGGATGGATGAACTTTTATGATGGATGGATGAACTTTTATGATGGATAGATGCACTTTTATGATGGATAGATGCACTTTTATGATGGACAGATGCACTTTTATGATGGATGGATGAACTTTTATGATGGATGGATGCACTTTTATGATGGATGGATGAACTTTTATGATGGATGGATGCACTTTTATGATGGATAGATGCACTTTTATGATGGATGGATGAACTTTTATGATGGATGGATGCACTTTTATGATGGATAGATGCACTTTTATGATGGACAGATGCACTTTTATGATGGATGGATGAACTTTTATGATGGATAGATGCACTTTTATGATGGATGGATGAACTTTTATGATGGATGGATGAACTTTTATGATGGATAGATGCACTTTTATGATGGATGGATGAACTTTTATGATGGATGGATGAACTTTTATGATGGATAGATGCACTTTTATGATGGATGGATGAACTTTTATGATGGATGGATGAACTTTTATGATGGATAGATGCACTTTTATGATGGATGGATGAACTTTTATGATGGACAGATGCACTTTTATGATGGATAGATGCACTTTTATGATGGATGGATGAACTTTTATGATGGACAGATGCACTTTTATGATGGACAGATGCACTTTTATGATGGATAGATGCACTTTTATGATGGATAGATGCACTTTTATGATGGACAGATGCACTTTTATGATGGATAGATGCTCTTTTATGATGGATAGATGCTCTTTTATGATGGATAGATGCACTTTTATGATGGATGGATGAACTTTTATGATGCTCTTTTATGATGGACAGGTGCACTTTTATGATGGATGGATGAACTTTTATGATGGATGGATGAACTTTTATGATGGATGGATGAACTTTTATGATGGATAGATGCACTTTTATGATGGATGGATGAACTTTTATGATGGATGGATGAACTTTTATGATGGATAGATGCACTTTTATGATGGATGGATGAACTTTTATGATGGATGGATGAACTTTTATGATGGACAGATGCACTTTTATGATGGACAGATGCACTTTTATGATGGATAGATGCACTTTTATGATGGATAGATGCACTTTTATGATGGACAGATGCACTTTTATGATGGATAGATGCTCTTTTATGATGGATAGATGCTCTTTTATGATGGATAGATGCACTTTTATGATGGATAGATGCTCTTTTATGATGGATAGATGCTCTTTTATGATGGATAGATGCACTTTTATGATGGATAGATGCTCTTTTATGATGGATAGATGCTCTTTTATGATGGATGGATGAACTTTTATGATGCTCTTTTATGATGGACAGGTGCACTTTTATGATGGATGGATGAACTTTTATGATGGATGGATGAACTTTTATGATGGATGGATGAACTTTTATGATGGATAGATGCACTTTTATGATGGATGGATGAACTTTTATGATGGATGGATGAACTTTTATGATGGATAGATGCACTTTTATGATGGATGGATGAACTTTTATGATGGATGGATGAACTTTTATGATGGATAGATGCACTTTTATGATGGATGGATGAACTTTTATGATGGATGGATGAACTTTTATGATGGATAGATGCACTTTTATGATGGATGGATGAACTTTTATGATGGATGGATGAACTTTTATGATGGACAGATGCACTTTTATAATGGATAGATGCACTTTTATGATGGATAGATGCACTTTTATGATGGATAGATGCACTTTTATGATGATAGATGCACTTTTATGATGGATAGATGCACTTTTATGATGGATAGATGCACTTTTATGATGGATGGATGAACTTTTATGATGGATGGATGAACTTTTATGATGATAGATGCACTTTTATGATGATAGATGCACTTTTATGATGGATAGATGCACTTTTATGATGGACAGATGCACTTTTATGATGGATAGATGCACTTTTATGATGGATAGATGCACTTTTATGATGGATGGATGAACTTTTATGATGGATAGATGCACTTTTATGATGATAGATGCACTTTTATGATGGATAGATGCACTTTTATGATGGACAGATGCACTTTTATGATGATAGATGCACTTTTATGATGGATAGATGCACTTTTATGATGGATAGATGCACTTTTATGATGGATGGATGAACTTTTATGATGGATGGATGAACTTTTATGATGCTCTTTTATGATGGATAGATGAACTTTTATGATGCTCTTTTATGATGGATGGATGAACTTTTATGATGGACAGATGAACTTTTATGGGCTTTAAATTTTGGACTACCTTTCACTGCCATTTTAAAGCTTGTACGAGCCAGGGCATTTATTATTATAACTCTGATTGTGCTCGTCTGAAAGAGGAACGTCTTCTATTTTAAAATGCATTATCAAGTTAAAGGAATTTTAATAAACATGCATTTATTCTAGTATGTAAATTACTGGTGCATATAATCAAGAAAGGACTCGAAGAGTGGCAGCTGCGCTCTCTCTCTCTCTCTCTCTCTCTCTCTCTCTCTCTCTCTCTCTCTCTCTCTCTCTCTCTCTCTCTCTCTCTCTGTATCCTCTCGGATGAACATCACTTCTCCGGACTCTACGATGAAAGCCAGACCTCTCCTCATCCTCCACTCCTGCTTCTCTCTGCTTTCTCTTCTGTCGGGTGAGTCAGATCCGAACCTTCGGCTACTTGTTGTGAAATATTAATATGCTCAAGTGTTATTTTCACGAGTGCACATGAGACACATATACAGATAAAATAAACGATTTTGCATAGGCTATATTTATATATTTACTGTGTTTCGTGTAGATCGGATGTTGGATTTTTTTTATAATACACGTTAATCTCTCTGTGACAACATGCCCCGATATTCCACGGACTCGGACATTAAACACATCTAACACACACTATTGTTTTAGGCACAATAAAGATAGCCATATCTTACATTTAAAGTCTAATGTTGTACAATGATCAAACTATCCTTACTAATAGCTAATGATATTAACATGTCAGGCTTGATATTAAAAAACGTGCATTGTGCAATAAAGAAGTGCTCCAAATAAAGTTAAATTATAATTGTTGTATAAGTAAGTCTCAAGCAATATGTCAGTAAATATGTGACCCTGGACCACAAAACCATTAGGGTCGATTTTTGGAAATTGTGATTAATAAATCAGCAATAAATAATCTGTACGTTGATATGTGGTTTGAAAATCTGAAATCTGAGGGTGCAAAAAATCTAAATATTGAGAAAATCTCCTTTAAAGTTGTCCAAATGAAGTCCTCAGCAATGCATATCACTACTAATAATACATTTAGGATATATTTACAGTAACAAACTGTCTTCATGGAACATGGTCTTAATATCCTAATGATTTTTGGCATGAAGAAAAAATGTATAATTTTGACCCGTACAGTGTATAGTTGGCGACTGCCCCGGATAATGATTTTTATAAATTTTCAGGATTGTTTAATTTATAGAAAGCTGACGTTTTTGGTCAATTTAACGCATCCTTGCTGAATAGAAATATTCAACAGTCTGATCTCAAAGCTATGATGATATGTATTTAATTTCACTTTGTTGGTTTTTATTTAGTTTTTTGTGTGCTGCTACCTTGGCCAGGGCTCACTTGTAAATGAAATATCTCAATGTGATTGTATTCCCTGGTTTAATAAAGGTATAGTAAAATAATAATAATATGGGTTGAGCATGTGTTTTCTTGGCCTGTAATCAGGATTATAGTGTTATATGATGGTGTGTGTGTGTGTGTGTGTGTGTGTGTGTGTGTGTGTGTGTGTGTGTGTGTGTGTGTGTGTGTGTGTGTGTGTGTGTGACGAGACGAGGCGCTTTGTCCCATTGCTCGTCTGTAAGTCAGTGTCTGCTAAATGAATGTTGGTCATCAGTGTTTGGCAGCCTGCGCTCCTGTAATGCTCGAGTCTGTGGTTTATGATCCTGAGGTTATGGAGTGTATTTCTGGTCCTGATTCAGGGGTTTTCTGCTCCGATGCTGAGCACAGGCTGTTCTCCGGCATCTTCTCCGGTTATAACCAGCACATCAGACCAGTGGAGAACGTGTCGGACCCAGTTGTGGTTCAGTTCGAGGTGTCCATGTCACAGCTGGTCAAAGTGGTGAGTGAGTTCAGATTTTCACAGATCTCACATGATTTCCGATGTGTCGAGGATTAGTCAGCTGCAAATATGGTTTGACCCCCAAAAAAAATTCTAACAAAAGGTTTCTCAGTGGTTTACAGTAGTATCAGATGAACTTAAAAACATACTAAAAGTTTACCAAAGTTTGACTCCAAGAAAGTCCCCATTTTCAAAATGGCGGCTGTCAGGTCCTTAAAATGACCATTACTCATTCGTATTTCTCTTAGACCAGGAATAATAGTGCCTGATACATGTTTTGGCCATATAATATTTGAATTAGCACATCTGCATGATAGATAAGTGATTACAAGTACAATTATATATTAAGGCAATTGGTTACAAGCATATTTATGCAAAAAATAAGTATAATTCCCACACTGTAAAAAAAAGGCACATTTTGATCTTTTGCAGTACAATCAACAATGTTAAACTGACTTTAAAAAATGAGTTACATCTTGTTTAACAAATAAAAAGAAGTTTAACATTTCTTAACTTATTTTGATGAGTTAAAACAATGTAAAAACATATGTTGTCATAACTTATTGAACATATATTTTTTTATAGTGCATTAAGTCATTTCATATTTCTCATTTCTCATATCGGTTTGACTACACATCAAACTCCACACTCAAGTGTGTTAAAAATAACTTTGAAGCAGTGTTAAAGTTAATGAGATAATTAAATGATTGAGTGGTGATTGACGATTAGTGATGAACACCTGCTGTTAACAAGTAGATTTGCTGAAGGGAAGAGTCACCATTATGGTGATTAGTGTTTGCTTTGGTTGAATTTTTTACTTTTAAAACATTTTTTCCTGGCTGCTTTAACTGTGTTTAGAAAAACAAACTTGCTGTGGCAAAGAAAGCACAGAGAGAAAATGTCTTCAGGTATCGTTATATTTTGATAGAGACATAATCATCATGTAGTTAACCATTTTAGAGGGTTCACACATTGTTTAAGATCAAAGTTATACAACTGCAATTTAAGCTTCTGCCAAGTCTGTGTTTTAGCAACAGAAAAAAAGGGTATGAATGCAAAAACACGTACTGAGTTGGACTTACATGAAACAGGCTAAATCATTTACATCTCTGGTTCACCCCAAACAAAGAAAAAACCTTAATCTCCCAAAAAAACATGTATTCCATAAGTATGTAATTATGTCAGTGCAATTAAGACAAGTCCAATGGATTCATAAACCCAGATAACATGGGGTCAGACACCAAGATTACTTGGCTAGGTCAAATAATGAAGGAGTTAGGATACTTTAAGGCCTTCCTGCCCACCTTGGACGCCATCTTGAAATTTACGCCTTTCTAGTTGTCAAACATTGGTAAATATTTAGTATGTTATTAAGGACACATAATACTGCAAAAAATAGCTGAAACATCATCATCATGAACCGAATCATGAATCAATATGTGTTTGTTATTTTTGGACCCAAATGTATTTTGGATGCTTCAAGAGACTCTAATTAACCCACTGATGTCTCATATGGACTACTGTGATGATGTTTTTATTCCCTTTCTGGACATGGACAGTATAGTGTGCATACACTTGCATACGCTCTCGGACTAAATATAAAATATCTTAAACTGTGTGTGAAGATGAACGGAGGTCTTACGGGTGTGGAGCGACATTAGGGAGAGGAGTTAATGACAGAAGATTCACTTTTGGCTGAACTAACCCTTTAAGCCCGACTGAAGTGCTTTGAAACACGTCGCATTATTCAATGTGTTGACGTAATTTCTGCTGAAACGGCTCCAGCTGTTAGCAGCTCCTCCCCTTTTTTGAAACAGCCAATAGCGTTTCGTTAATATACAGTTTGACTAGAGCGGACCTTTCTGTTTGGTAAAGCCAGTTTCCTCCAACCGTTTATCATCATAATCTCCTGCACATCGTTTTGAAATGCAGCATTCTGTGCAGAATTAAAATGGGTCGATATGTTTGTTGTCAGCGCCGACTCGCGCATATGATCCGCGCTGCGCTCTCGTGTCTGCAGTCTAACTTTAGACCACAGCCGTTGGTGTGTGTGTGTGTGTGTGTGCGTGTCTGCTGCGGTGCGTGAAACTAACGTGAAAACAGACTTCATTCTTCAACAAATGAAAGCATATTTACACTGAAACGTTTCCTATCGCATATATAGTGTGCTCTGTGCCTTATGTAGAAATGAGTAAATGTGTGTTAACAACTGACCAATCAGCCGCAGCTTCAGCAGCGTAGGGGGCGGGGCTTTAGAGTCTAGAGGGCATTTGATTGGACAGAAGAAGATTTGACGAGAAGGTGAAGTCTGTGATGATGTCATCAAAATCTGAGATTCGTTTTAGCGGAAGTGAGAATTTTGAAAGCTTATATCTCCTAAATGCAAATTTTGCCGTTGTTTTGGAACACAGCAGCTTATTCATAGCGTACGGCTAACACAGTCACACTAAAAGCTAAACAAATTCAATTTTGATTTCAGTGTGTCCTTCCTAATACAAAAAAAAAAAAAAAAACAGCTGAAAACCCTTTTGTTAGAATTTATTTAGGGTTAGGTTTTTTCTCCATATAAGCAGCCGCCTTCAGAGCAAGTGCATTTGCTTGAGCTTCATTGGCTGTGGCTTGGTGAAAAGGTTTCTGTGAGGCGCGGGAGCTCTTAAAGGGACAGGTCACCCAAAAATGAAATTCTGTCATCATTTACTCTCCCTTATGTTGTTCCAAACCTGTATGAGCTTCTTTGTTCTGCTGAAGACAAAGAGGATATTTGGAAGAATGTTCAGAGAGAACAACCATTGACTACCATAGTATTTTTTTTTTCTCTGCTTGGTTATGAACATTCTTCCAAATATCTTCTTTTGTGTTTAGCAGAGCAAAGAATCTCATACAGGTTTGGAACAACATGACGGTGAGTAAATGATGACAGAATTAAATTTTTGGGTGACCTGTCCCTTTAAGAGCTCCCCCGCCGTGAGCTTCACACCCTGATCAGATCATAAATTAAGTTTCAACCAATCATTATTGTGTTTCCATCCAAAATTGTGAGATTAACTTGTGAACATAACTGAAATATTGCATAAAACATTTGTGAATAAAGCATCCGTGTTTCCATGTGTTTGTTTTTTTGTTGCACTTTGAGAGATTTAGTCAGTAAGTGTGTTTCCATCCAATTTATTTACATCTTGGCATTTCCATCCAGTGTTTTTTTTTTAATGCAATATCCCGAAATGTGCTATAAAACAGGTGGATGGAAAATGGCTATCGATTGTGTGTCCAGATTACACTGATCAAGCATAACATTATGAGCACCTTCTTAATATATTGTGTTGGCCCTTTTGCTGACCCGTGGAGGCATGGACTCCACCAGGCCACCTTCTTCCATTGCTCCGTGGTCCAGTTCTGATGCTCACGTGCCACTGTTGGTGCTTTCGGCGGGGTCAGAGGTCAGAGGTCACCCTGACTGGTCCATACGCCTCAAACTGAGCTGCTCTGTGTATTCTGACAGCTTTCTATCAGAACCAGCATTAACTTCTGGAGCAGTTTGAGCTCCAGTAGCTGGTCTGTTTGATCGGACCCCACGGGCCAGCCTTCGCTCCCCACGGTCATCAATGAGCCTTGGCCGCCCATGACCCTGTGGCCGGTTCTCCACTAGTCCTTCCTTGGAGCACTTTTGATAGATACTGACCACTGCAGACCGGGAACAGCCCACAAGAGCTGCAGTTTTGGAGATGCTCTGACCCAGTCGTCTAGCCGTCACAATCTGGCCAAACTCGCTCAAATCCTTACGCTTGCCCATTTCTCCTGCTTCACACACATCAACTCTGAGGACACAATGTTCACTTGCTGCCTAATATATCCCACCCACTAACAGGAGCCGTGATCAAGAGATCATCAGTGTTAGTCACCGGTCATAATGTTATGCCTGATCGGTGTATTTGAGCATTAAAAAGTCCTCTAGAAATAACACTTAAAATGATGAACTGTGATGGCTAGGCCTTCGGGCGAAGGGACTCAGGTGGTTCTCCGAGCTCAGCCCATCTGCGAGACGAGCCGCTCAGACTGACGGCTGGAGAATGATCGCTTATGACAGCCTGTTTCTTCTTTAAGATGTAAAATATTAATCTGGAGCCGTGTTGGATTCCCGCAGGGGATTTGTCTGAGACGCTCTGTTCCTTTTTTCACAGGATGAGGTGAACCAGATTATGGAGACCAATCTTTGGCTGCGACATGTAAGCTCATGCATTATTCATGCTCATCATCGATTGAAAGGTCATTGATTCATTTAGATAACTGAACACCGTTTCATTCGCTATCTGTGCAGTCACTGTTTAAAATGATTGGTTTTAATAATTCCCAGTGGAAAACAGATGCAAATCTGGATGAGCTGTGAATGTTTGTACATGTTAAACATGAATCACGTACAAACCTTTTAATTGATAAAACATGGTAAAAACCATACTAAAGGTGCCTAATGACCTCAATCCACAAGCTCCAGCTTTACTTAAACTTGCAGTTGGACTTGCAGAAAACAATTATGTTGCCTTGGTTTGAATATTACTGTGTATTAGTTCATTGTAAACTCATTATTACTGCTTTTGTTTCTTTATAAGAATTTGTCTGTCAGAAGTGTAATGAACTGTTGTTAGCGGTTTACATTTACAGTGCGCCACGTGAAGAGAACATTATAAGTAAACATCGGGTTATGTGCTTCTCCAGGCCATGAGGATGACAGGATTGTGGTCTCAGTTTATCCCCAGATGTCTAATATTTTTAATTAAATGAAGACTGGGAATGGTCTACTTAAACAAGACAGCTTCAGATTGCCAGAAATGAAGGAAGTGCATCTCATCATTTGTTTAGAGAGGGATTATGTGAAGAGGATTTTTTAAAAACTCCGTCCAAGAATAGACGAATACAGCAAAGATGGCCTAATCAAATCAAATTAAGTTAATCGCGCTGGTCATTAACATTTGGATGCTCAAACTAATCAAATGTAATACATAATTAATTCACCTGTGTGGAAATACATACAAAATATTTAAACAACTGACCTGGACAATAGAAATAACTCTGCATCTATTGGCCGCGTCAGATATATTATATATATATATATATCGGCTGCATGTCCTCTGAGTTTTGCTCTTGTTCTGACACCGCCTGCAGGAAAGCAAATGAGAGCATGGCTTATAGCCATATTTCTGAAACACTCTTAATGCCTTAATATTAAAAGATCCACCGCTGTGTTCCTCATGCCAGACTCAAGTAGCCTTGAACAAAATGTGCTTGGTAAACTTTTACTCAGCAAACACTTGGGAAGAAATTTACAATGCATGCTTTAAAATATAAAAATTATTTAAACATTTATACAGGTTTTTAAACTAATCTTTTATACTATTTCAACTTGTTCCTCACCATGAACATAGCCAAGTAAGCTGGCGTTAAAACACCAACCAACCAAACATCTTCTTGAACATCTACAGTGATTTTGGAATACAGAATGTAAATCAGCATTATGCACAAGCCTGATGCAAATACACTATATTGCCAAAAGTATTGTGCCGCCCCTCCAGATCCCTGAGTTCAGGTGTTCAGTCTCTTCATGGCCACAGGTGTATAACTCCAGCTCTCTGCCTGCAGACGCTTCTACACACATTAGTGAAAGAATGGGTCGCTCTCAGGAGCTCAGTGAACTCAAGGGGAATCATTGGGGACAACCACAAAGTGTTAAATCCCAGAGCGGGGTCAGCGCATGCTGAGGGTCACAGTGCACAGAAGTCTCCAACTTTCTGCAGAGTCAACAGCTCCAGACCTCCAGACTTCTGTGGCCTTCAGATGAGCTCAAGAACAGCAGAGAGAGCTTCATGGAATGGGTTTCCAAGGCCGAGCAGCTCATCCAAGCCTTATATCACCAAGAGCAATGCAAAGCGTGGGATGCAGTGGAGTAAAGCAGCCGCCACTGGACTCTAGAGCAGTGAGACGTGTTCTCTGAGCGACCAATCACGCTTCAGTCTGACAATCCCATGGACGAGTCTGGGTTTGGCCGTCGCCAGGAGAACGGGACTCGCCTGACTGCATTGTGCCAAGTGTAAAGTTTGGTGGAGGGGGGATTATCATATACCAAGACATTTTGGACAATTTCATGCTCCCGACTTTGTGGGATCAGTTTGTGGACAGCCCCTTCCTGTCCCAGCATGACTGCGCTCCAGTGCACAAAGCGTCGCTCCATAAAGACATGGATGAGGAGTTTGGTGTGGAGGAACTGGACTGGCCTCCACAGAGTCCTGAGCTCAACCCGATAGAACAGCTTTGGGATGAATTAGAGCGGAGACTGAGAGCCAGGCCTTCTCGTCCAACATCAGTGCCTGACCTCACAAATGAGCTTCTAGAAGAATGGGCAAAAATCCCCATAAACACACTCCTAAACCTTGAGGAAAGCCTTCCCAGAAGAGCTGGAGCTGTTAGAGAGGGTGGGCCGACTCCAGATTAAACCCCACGGGTTAACAATGGGGAGCTCATGTGTGTGTAACACTTTTGGCAATATAGAGTACCTCTAATGTTCCCAAAATGTTCAAAATGTCCAGTTTTCTAAATGTTTTTTCTTGGTAACTTGAATGTTGAGGAAACATTCCAAATCATCATTCTTCAAATGTTACTTTTGAATGTTTTCTGAAACAAGAAGTAACATTAGACAAACATCCAATAAAGGAAAACACCTTCCATGAATGATGTACACACAATGCTTTTGTGCTAATGTTTTAAGAACAGCATTAAATACCAGACATCTCTGAACAAACCTTACTGGATGAACGTTTGTTCATATCTTTGAGAGAACATCAAACATCATTCATATTGTGTGCTTACAAACTCTCTGAACTATTTCGAATTTTTATAGGTTTGGAATGATTATAAGCTCAGGTGGAATCCCAAGGATTTCGGAGGAGTCGAGTTTATCCGTGTGCCCTCCAAAAATATCTGGAAGCCGGATATTGTGTTGTACAACAAGTAAGTCTGCCGGTTCCGGTATGCTCCTCGCTGCAGTATTACCAATTCCAGTCCTTCAAGATCTGTTTCTGTTTCCAGAGCTGGACAGTCCCTCAGCTCATTTACTCGAGTCCTGTACTGAAGTTCACTGTTTGAGTCTCTGTGCTTTACTGGAGTATTATTCTTTCTGTAATCTTCTGACTTTAACTTCACTCCATCTGAAAGACAAATATCGTCCTCTTTACTCCACTACATTTCTATCAAGGTCCTCGAAGTGGAAAGTCGTTTCTGTCGCAGCTTTGAAAGCCAATGATGATTTTTTTCTTCTTTTAAAGGTGTTTGGGTTTTTGCAGAAAGCCTTTCAGGAATCACTCTTGTAGAGTCTCGTGAAGTTCAATGATTTCACAGCATTTATTAAACACTGATTTATAGTTTAGAGCAAAATGGAAGAAGACGGATGTCCAAATGCTCATTTAGTGGAGGATTCACATAAACAAAGTTGATTCTGTCTTCAGTGAAGGTGAACAGTGTGAGAATATCAGATGTGTGTCAGTGTATTGGATCCGTGCATTCGGCCTTAAAGTGACAGCAGCTTTGTAACTTTTCTACAAGTATTTAAATGAGTTTAAGTTAGTCGTCTGCTAGTGTGTCAGATGGAGCGTCACTGACTGGCTTAAACCATGATGGCATAATGTGCATTTATACGACTATAATACAATAATGCGGCGACATAAAGGAGGAAATGTACTTTTGATACTTTAAAAATGAATACTTCTGTACTTTTACTTGAGTAAAAATCTGTTTTTACAGCTTTCACTCGGAACAGAGTAATATTTATCCAGCAGTACTGTTACTTTTACTCAAGTAATGAAGTTTAAACTCAAGTAAAGTGTATTTGTCCACCTCTGTCTGTTTTCAAACCACAGTGCAGTCGGAGATTTCCAGGTGGACGATAAAACGAAAGCTCTTCTGCGCTACAATGGAGACGTGACCTGGATCCCACCGGCCATCTTCAAGAGCTCCTGCAAGATCGACGTCACGTACTTCCCATTCGACTACCAAAACTGCACCATGAAGTTCGGCTCGTGGACCTACGACAAGGCCAAGATCGACCTGGTGCTGATCGGCTCCACCATCAACCTGAACGATTTCTGGGAAAGCGGCGAGTGGACGATTATCGACGCTCCCGGATACAAGCACGACATTAAGTACAACTGCTGCGAGGAGATTTACACGGACATCACGTATTCTCTCTATATCCGGCGCCTTCCGCTGTTCTACACCATCAATATGATCATTCCCTGTTTGCTCATCTCCTTCCTGACGGTTCTGGTCTTCTATCTTCCCTCCGACTGTGGCGAGAAAGTTACGCTGTGCATTTCCGTCCTCCTTTCGCTCACGGTTTTCCTCCTGGTCATCACGGAAACCATCCCATCCACATCTCTAGTCATCCCTTTAATCGGAGAGTACCTTCTTTTCACCATGATATTCGTCACGCTCTCCATCGTGATCACGGTTTTTGTGCTCAATGTGCATTACCGCACTCCGAAGACGCACACCATGCCGAATTGGGTGCGGCGGGTCTTTCTCAGTTTGCTTCCGCGGGTCATGTTCATGACGCGGCCCGAGAGAGATCCGGAAAGACCCACGAAACCGTGCGCTCTTCACGCTCCATCTGCTGTATCACATCATCCTCATCTCCTTCTGTGCACAACTGAGCTCAACAACCTGGCCGAGGCGTCCAAGATGGCGTCCGGCTTTCTGTGCAGAGAAGGCCGATGCACATGCTGGAACCAACACGGCACCGAAGCGGGAGAAGACGGAGGAAGAGGAGCCAGTCCCTGCTCCAGCTCCGAGTCCTCTGATGGGTTTCTGTGCATGTCGGCTCTCTCGCCACAGGTCAGAGAAGCCATTGAGAGCGTAAAATACATCGCAGAAAACATGAGGCTACAGAATGAGGCCAAGGAGGTAAGAGAACTGGTGTAGTGCTGAAGACCAAACATTTAGAAGAACATTTAGCCAAGCGAGGTGTCATATGACATTTGTGCATTAATGCATTATATTGCATTAAAGGTCTAATGTTAATGCATTCCATGGAAGTTGCAATATTTAATTGTTGAAAATATTAAATCAGATTTTTTAATGGGAGTTTATTGAGCTTATAGGCAATATATATATATATATATATATATATATATATATATATATATATATATATATATATATATATATATATATATATATATATATATATATATTAGGGCAGGGACTTTGACCCGTTAATTAAGATTAATTAATTACGGGACTTTAACGTGTTAATTAATAATAATTACGCAAAAAATAAATTATTTTAACCGCACGTATTTTTGCATCGCGGAACGTTTTTCAATGAATGCGTTTCGACGGACCGATTATACTGGAACACCAACTAGCACTCCGAAGTCACGACGGTCACCACAACAACAAACCATAGTGAACATTTACGAAGAAGCTGATGAGACCGCTTTGCTCGGCCCCGTGGATGGGAAAGTTTGTTTTAAAAAACGAAAGGATGGAAGCGTCGACAAGAGCACGGTTGTGTGCAAGCTATACAACAAGGAGTTTGCGTGTCACCGCAGCACATCGAGCCTCAAATATCACAAATATGCTTTTGCTACACTTAATGGCAAACATTGCTCTGGTCTGCTGGACTGAAATAAATAAGCAATATTTTGTTGATTAAGCTTATGTATTCAGTCATTATTCAATGGTATACTAAAAATCCATGTGAAAAATGACTTCTCATTGTTCTCAGGTCAAATATTTATATGCAATTAAAATGCGATTCATTTAGATTAATTAATTACAAAGCCTCTAATTAATTAGATTAATTTTTTTAATCAAGTCCCGGCCCTAATATTTATTCAAATGTGTTTTGCATTATATGAGGTGCATCAGGAGTTTTTGGCTCATATGCAGTGGGGCAATAATGTATTTAGTCAGCCACCAACTGTGCAAGTTCTCCCCCTTAAAAAGATGGGAGAGGCCTGTTATTTTCATCATAGGTACACTTCAACTATGAGAGACAGAATAAGATAATAATCCAGAAAATCACATTGTCTGATTTTTAAAGAATTTATTTGCAAATTATGGTGGAAAATAATTATTTGGTCACCTAAGATTTCTGGCTCTCACAGACCTGTAACTTCTTCTTTAAGAGGCTCCACTGTCTCGTTACCTGTATTAATGGCACCTGTTTGAACTCGTTATCAGACGCCTGTCCACAACCTCAAACAGTCAGACCCTAAACTCCACTATGGCCAAGACCAAAGAGCTGTCAAACGACACAAGAAACAAAATTGTAGACCTGCACCAGAGAGCTGGGAGAGAGACCTGGAGAGAGCTGCAACCAAAGTAACAAAGGCTACCATCAGTAACACACTACGGCTCCAGGGACTCAAATCCTGCAGTGCCAGACATGTCCCCCTGCTTAAGCCAGTACATGTCCGGGCCTGTCTGAAGTTTGCTAGGGAGCATTTGGATGATCCAAAAGAAGATTGGGAGAATGTCATATGGTCAAATGAAACCAAACTAGAACTTTTTGGTAAAGACTCAACTTGTCGTGTTTGGAGGAGAAAGAATGCTGAGTGTCACCATACCTACTGTGAAGAATGGGGGGGGGGCATCATGCTTTGGGCTGGTTTTCTGCAAAGGGAGCAGGACGACTGATCCGTGCAAAGGAAAGAATGAATGGAGCCATGTAACATCAGTGCTCTAGAGGAGATCTGAGGGAGGAATGGGCCAAACTACCAGCAACAGTGTGGAAAAACCTTGTGGAGACTTTTAACTTCTGTCATTGCCAACAAAGGGTATATAACCAAGTATTGAGATGAACTTTTGTTATTGACCAAATACTTATTTTCCACCATAATTTGCAAATAAATTCTTTAGAGGGGTGGTAAAACACATTCTTTCGAAGGCTGGATTGTGTTTGCGGGCTGCATTGTAACGTGTTCATGCTTCGTTTTTAAAAAAATACATTATTTTTCACACACTTTACTGTTATTGTACTCTGCTCTGTGTTTCCTTGTAAAAACGGTCTGATGGTTTCTGGGCTCTATAAAGCCGGTCCCTCAAAAATACACAATGGGTTCAGATTGGTTAGCTGACCCAGCTGTGTTGTGATTCGCTAACTGCCTAGCGTACTCCAGCCTACTCTTCTCCACAGGAGGAGGGGTTTATGTAAATTTTGGAGCTGCTGATGTCAGCGAATGTCTGTAGTTCCTACCGGCCGTTTGCTGTAGTCCATAGAAATTGATTTCTTTAAAAGCAAATATCTCCCTTTGCTTCAAAATTTGAACGTTGTAACTTTACAGATGTTGTTTATGCACAGCAACATTAAACACTAGCTAAAGTTAGAAAAGTAATATCGTGTTTTACCGCCCCTTTAAAAATCAGACAATGTGATTTTCTGGATTTCTTGTTCTCATTCTGTCTCATATATGAGACAGAATGAGAACAAGAAATCCAGAAAATCACATTGTCTGATTTTTAAACGTTCAACTATAGTTGAAGTGTTCCTATGATGAGAAATTTACAGGGCTCTCTCATCTTTTTAAGTGGGAAAACTTGCACAATTGGTGCATATACTTATCAATATCTGCCAATAATCTTAGTAAGATGATATTTAAATAGTTTTATGATCAGAGCTCTGTAATTTTAAAAGATATAATGCAATGCAATGATGATTGAGAGATGACCAAATAAACCTCTCATATTTTATACTCATGATTTTTCTAATAAATGATATCTGGATAATTAAGTAAACTTCAGTCTGGCTGAAATATTACTAACAGTGTGTGTGTTTACATGCACGTTCTTAATCTGATAATGCCTAATAATCCGACAATGATCATGGTCATGTAACCGCGGTAACCCGTTTTCTTTTATCTGAGTAAGGTCATGAACATAAACCGCTCGACACAGGTCGTTTTCTTCCTCTTAGCCTGATTTCGTGCTGCATGTAAACCCATTAACCTGCCTTCCGTCGGCTTATTGAAGTGCTCATGTGTGATCGGTGACAAAAACGCAAACTTTTTAACACATTTAAACGCATCCAGACAGAGCGAGCATTTTGCATGAAATAAGGACATATTTCACAAACTCAGACTCTCTAAAGATGTGTTCTCATCTCATTCAGAAGTAGAAGAGGTTCAGTCAGACGCTGCATGAGGGATAATATGAGCCGTAAATCTCCCGCTGACTCGCTGCAAGCCCCAGTATATTGATACGCATCGGTACTCCTGAAAGCCTTCTAGCGATCCCCACGGTGGGCGCTTTATTAACATCACAACTGACGAAACATTAGACAAACTAAAGTCAGATACGGACATTATTATTTTTGACATCACTACAAGGAAATAACCGGTTTATTAATAAAGTCATGTAAACGCGGTTTACTTGCGTTGTCAGTTTACTGATTATTTCAATAAGCTGATTTTTTTGAGTTATCAGCTACTGGTGTGCATGTAAACGCTCCCAGTATAAAAGTTATACAGCGTATCAGGTCAGATCTGACACGTGACGCATGAGCTGAAGGACATTCACACTAAAGGTCTTTTACCTGATAAAATGTCACTGAGACGACAGAAGGCATGGAGGAGATTGTGTGCTTTAGGTTTTTCTAATGTGAGATATAGAGTTTAATGTCTTGCTTCCGACTCTTGTCTTCAAAGGTCCAGGATGACTGGAAGTATGTAGCGATGGTGATTGATAGGATCTTCCTGTGGGTGTTTGTCCTGGTGTGCATTCTGGGAACGGCCGGCCTCTTCCTGCAGCCGCTGCTGTTGGCTGAGGACATGTGACCCTAACCCTTCAAGACCAGCATTTGGATAGCCACAATCTAATTTTAGCAAATTTTTACGTATTGATCCCATGTTTTGTTCAATGAAAAGACTTAAGGGTTAAACTGGATCTACATCATCGGGAAAGTTTCCACGCACCCAACGGCTCACTCTCCTCCGGTGTCCATTCACATTCTCATCAAAGCCATGCAACCCTGTGTCCTTATACACGGATAAAAAGTCTGGACTCAATATTTGGCGAGTGCTTATGGAAATGTTGGAGTATTCAGTGTCTTAAAAGAATAATTCACCCAAAAATTTATAATACGCCAATTTGTATGCCATTTTGGCGTGCTATCAACACGCATAATTGCTTTTTAGCGTGTTCATCAACGCCATTCTGGCCTCCATTGACTTAGATTACCTTGTGATTGCGTGTTAATATAAACACACACACACACACACACACACACACACACACATATCTTGTGTTTTTGTGAATTATGTGGATTTTCCATTAGTGTAATGGATTTACACTGTACAAACTGTACATTCTATCCCCCTACTCTACCCCTGTCCCTAAAGCCACCCATCACACACACACACACACACACACACACACACACACACACACACACACACACACACACACACACACACACACACACACACACACACACACACACACACACACACACACACACACACACGTTTGTTTTTGTGACATTCCATAGGCGTAATGGTTTTTATACCGTACAAACCGTATTTTCTATCCCTTTACACTGCCCCTAAACCTACCCATCACACACACACACACACACACACACACACACACAGGTTAGTTTCAATGTAGACATTCACGCAGATAGCTTAAAATGTGTACAGATAACACGCCACTTGGCTTTAGAAGTCTTTGTCATGTTGACATTTTGTCTTTTTTTCTTCTTCTGTGGTTCCAGAAATGTTGTATTTAGAACAGTTCTCACACAGGTCTTTTCCACAGCTCATAGTAGCTCCAAAACATGAAAGAAAAATAAGAAAGGCAATTGCAACGTTTTTCCATAATTCTGACTTATTTTCTCGCAATTGTCTCCCAGAGAATTGCCAGAAAAAAATGTTTTATTTTTTAATCAATAAAGCACCCAAAAAGCTTGCACAACTTGTGCTGTATTAAACCTTTTCATGATGAACAGACTAGAATTGAAGTTACACACACTCTAGTCCGCTGTTTAACTGGAGAACGAAAGGATGAATCTGTTCAGTTCCTTTAAGAATCGGTCCGAGAGCACATTAATGTCCTCATGAAGATTCCTGCTTTAGTCTTGCAGGAGAAAATAACAGCACACAGGTTTAGAATGACATGCGGGTGAGTAAATAATAATGTAGTTCTTCCTTTTTTTATATGCGTTATCCCTTTAAAGTGTAATCAAATGTGACAACTCACATATTCATCCCTTCAAGAGATATGGCAGCTGTTTCTTTTGGTCATTTATGATCATTTTATTACATAAAACAGTCCAATCCTTTACTGTTAAGCAGCTTGCGTTCAGCACCACCTGGTGGTCACTGTGAGTAAGGCCCAGGGATCTAATCCACATGACTATTACAGGTGAAGTCTGTGAATAAACATGCTGTAATTCAGTAATGGGTACATGTTAATATACTCTTCCTGTAGAATGTAAAACCTTAATGCACATTTCCACCTTTTCAAGCAATCCTGCAAATAAAGAAACCCTGAGAAATATGAACGTCTTCTGTTCTACTGTCACGAAGTTGGCAGGTTTGTAAATGATTTATCTTTGGTCTTGTGAGATTTGTGCATTTCTGAATATGTGCCCCTGGCTGCATTGGCATCGATCACAGAACGTATAACTCTTTATAACACACTGAACATTACCGTCATGCACCTTTATCTGAAGACTCGACTGAAAGTCCAGCATTAACAACAATCATTTAACACAAATCAATTGTTCCTGGCAGTGGCAATGAGAAGCAAACTGACATCCAGAAAAATGAACTTTAAAGCAAGTGTGTTGAATTGAATTGCATCTTCATTTATACATCCACTAATGCCTTTAACTCAAGGGTTTCTCCGCTTAAAAACAGGGTTAGATCCTTCAGGCCCTTCACACTCAATGCAAATGTTCGGCTAGATGAAGATTTTACATTTTATCATCAGGTGTGAACATTTGCACACTGACAAAACAAGTTACTAATTTTATTACTCATCAGAGTAAACCTGGCATGATGACAACATGTTACTTAATAACTGACATCATGCTTTAAATAACTGGTTTATGCAGAGCACTAAAGGGCAAACCTCCGGCTCTTGAGATAAGTCACATCAAATGTGCTTTGAATTAGGCATTGAAGTACAAAAGTTTATGCAGTAATGACTTGCATCTCAAAGCCCAGTGAAACGACCACAGAAGGGGTAATGTGGGCCACAAGCATATGTTTGCATATTGCAGAATCAAATCATATAGTGGCAGCGTTGTGGAACCTTTTCAGCTGTTAAACAATTCATAAGCAAATTCATTAATTGAAACTAAATAGTTGTCAACTGTTTGTGACTCGGAGGAATTATACTGGACTGTACTTTTGTTATAACCTTCATAATTATTATTTTTTTAACTTAGACTGCCTCAAAACCACACAATAACATAAGTGGAGTAAATCCTTTCAGAGATGAGATGTGTGAGCATTAAGAACAGCATTATGTTCTGATCCTGGATGTTGCCTTTCGTGCTTTTCACTTTATGACCTTGTGAGAATCCTGCTGACTGAGCAATGCATTTGTTAATCAAAATCACCGGTCTGCCCTCCGGCTGGAACAGGTTTAGCTAAAATGTCATAACATGCTATAAATTACATGACTATCGCACTACTTGTTGGGCTCATGTTACAACATTAAAAGGGACACATTATGCAGATTTGTTGATGAACCGGCAAACACACAAGTCTCAGTAGCCGCGTTTACATGCACACTTTTTTGTCATTCTGATTAAAATAATTTTGATTGAAAGATTTA
Source organism: Pseudorasbora parva (assembly GCF_024679245.1). Taxonomy (NCBI): domain Eukaryota; kingdom Metazoa; phylum Chordata; class Actinopteri; order Cypriniformes; family Gobionidae; genus Pseudorasbora; species Pseudorasbora parva. The sequence continues at coordinate 1,008,817 of NC_090187.1, read as the reverse complement.
GTGGACTGTTTACATGAGACGTTATCTAAACCGATCTGGGGTTTCCATGAGCTGCCTTTCAATCGCAGTCATCACAGAGCGTTTGTCTGCCGCTTCAGAAATGTCGACCGCGTTCTCTCCAGCAGCTGAATGTGTTCGCGGATGCCAACGCACCTCTCAACAACCACCAGGACTTACACGGTTTTATAAAAGATATGTATTTATTGTAAAGTGTAATCATCTCAGAAAAAATTATTTCTTCTGTCAGGTGAAGTAAAAAGTTGAAGTAAAAAGTGCCTGGGACAAACGCTGTCAAGATGAGAGTGTGTAGGCGGGCTAAGTCTGTGTCATTACGCCAACATTATCTTCATAACTTCTAACGAAATAAAAAGTTTACCCCTCAGAAAAAATTTACTTTCCTCTTAACATTATAGCCTGGTGTGTATCACGTCATAAGGACGCACACTGAAAAGTGTCAGGCGTTTATCAAACCCATCTAATCTGCTGCCTGTTATTTGTCAAACTAAGATTAATGTGGGGGGGAATTAGTGCTGTTAAGTTGGCACTTTTAAACACTTTTTCACTTAATAACAAATCATTTCTAGCCAAAAACTTAATAACAAATAACAACCTAGATTTTTTACTTCTAAATGAAACGAGGCTTGATGAAAACTGAACTTTACTTTACTAACTTTACTTTTATGAGTGCCTGCTGAGTGGTTAGGAGAGGTGGAGGTGTTGCTGCTCTTTTTAAAGATGTCGATCAATGTAAGCAAGTATCATTTGGTGACTATTTGTCTCTTGAATATCTGGGTATTATGTTAAAAAGTGCTCCCCGCATCCTGCGTATCATTATTCACAGGCCTCCAAAATACTCTCCAGGCTTAAAGGTGCACTATGCAGCTTTCCGTCCACTGGAGGGCGCCTATTCAAAACAAATCGTAGTTTGATGACACAACGTGTGAGCGCAGCATCTTGGGAGATGTGGTCTTCTCATCACAGCCGGTGGAAAATAGGACTCGGGCAGAAATCACGTTCATGCATGCGGTTATTAACGTTACTGTAGTGTAAAGCAGAGCAGGAGCGAGTGTTGTGGACCTGAGCACGGCCGCTGGAGCGATTGTTAAACACACACCCGCCTCGCGAATACCGGGACTTTTATTATGACGGGACGGGAGACAGTCGCCGGTCGCCTGCACTGATCCGCTCTTCCGGTTATGATTTTGAGGTAATGTAGCTCTGTTTATCATATTAGATACATTTAAGTGTGTTCAAAACGATGTTATGACGTTACTCCGTGCGTTCACTTGTTCACACTGCTAAGAGTAAAGCGCTCCTGCCAAATAAAAGCCGAAACCGAGGGTAACGCAGATATGACGCGATTGATAGGCGACTCCCTCAAATGCAATGCTGCAACGTCCCTGTCCTTAGTTAAAATAGCAATTTTCTCACAATTTACAAATAGTTGGAAACTTCTGGGATATTGTAGGTACGCAACTGAACAAAATATATAACACTGGCCTAGTGGTTTTTGGATATTTTACTGCAAAAATACTACATACAGTATTGTTCAAAATAATAGCAGTACAATGTGACTAACCAGAATAATCAAGGTTTTTCGTATATTTTTTTTATTGCTACGTGGCAAACAAGTTACCAGTAGGTTCAGTAGATTCTCAGAAAACAAATGAGACCCAGCATTCATGATATGCACGCTCTTAAGGCTGTGCAATTGGGCAATTAGTTGAATTAGTTGAAAGGGGTGTGTTCAAAAAAATAGCAGTGTGGCATTCAATCACTGAGGTCATCAATTTTGTGAAGAAACAGGTGTGAATCAGGTGGCCCCTATTTAAGGATGAAGCCAACACTTGTTGAACATGCATTTGAAAGCTGAGGAAAATGGGTCGTTCAAGACATTGTTCAGAAGAACAGCGTACTTTGATTAAAAAGTTGATTAGAGAGGGGAAAACCTATAAAGAGGTGCAAAAAATGATAGGCTGTTCAGCTAAAATGATCTCCAATGCCTTAAAATGGAGAGCAAAACCAGAGAGACGTGGAAGAAAACGGAAGACAACCATCAAAATGGATAGAAGAATAACCAGAATGGCAAAGGCTCAGCCAATGATCACCTCCAGGATGATCAAAGACAGTCTGGAGTTACCTGTAAGTACTGTGACAGTTAGAAGACGTCTGTGTGAAGCTAATCTATTTTCAAGAATCCCCCGCAAAGTCCCTCTGTTAAAAAAAAGGCATGTGCAGAAGAGGTTACAATTTGCCAAAGAACACATCAACTGGCCTAAAGAGAAATGGAGGAACATTTTGTGGACTGATGAGAGTAAAATTGTTCTTTTTGGGTCCAAGGGCCACAGGCAGTTTGTGAGACGACCCCCAAACTCTGAATTCAAGCCACAGTACACAGTGAAGACAGTGAAGCATGGAGGTGCAAGCATCATGATATGGGCATGTTTCTCCTACTATGGTGTTGGGCCTATTTATCGCATACCAGGGATCATGGATCAGTTTGCATATGTTAAAATACTTGAAGAGGTCATGTTGCCCTATGCTGAAGAGGACATGCCCTTGAAACGGTTGTTTCAACAAGACAATGACCCAAAACACACTAGTAAACGGGCAAAGTCTTGGTTCCAAACCAACAAAATTAATGTTATGGAGTGGCCAGCCCAATCTCCAGACCTTAATCCAATTGAGAACTTGTGGGGTGATATCAAAAATGCTGTTTCTGAAGCAAAACCAAGAAATGTGAATGAATTGTGGAATGTTGTTAAAGAATCATGGAGTGGAATAACAGCTGAGAGGTGCCACAAGTTGGTTGACTCCATGCCACACAGATGTCAAGCAGTTTTAAAAAACTGTGGTCATACAACTAAATATTAGTTTAGTGATTCACAGGATTGCTAAATCCCAGAAAAAAAAAAGTTTGTACAATGAGTTTGTACAGTCAAAGGTAGACACTGCTATTTTTTTGAACACACCCCTTTCAACTAATTGCCCAATTGCACAGCCTTAAGAGCGTGCATATCATGAATGCTGGGTCTCATTTGTTTTCTGAGAATCTACTGAACCTACTGGTAACTTGTTTGCCACGTAGCAATAAAAAAAATATACGAAAAACCTTGATTATTCTGGTTAGTCACATTGTACTGCTATTATTTTGAACAATACTGTAGTTCACCTTTAATTGAGGATTTACAGAACTGTTATCAATAATTCCCTCAGAGTTTGACTGTTTTGCTATTGCTGGGGATTTTAACATTCACATAGACAATATTAAATCCAGTACAACAAAAGAGCTCTCTGTTCCTAACACTTTTGATTTGACACAGCATGTACATGGACCCACACACAATCGTGGACACACTCTAGATTTACTTATCAGTAACGGTCTAAACATTTCATCGATTCTTATTAAGGATGTGGCACTGTCTGATCATTTCTGTATTTTCTTTGACATATCAATCTCTCCTACCATTGAAGCTAGATCTGTCTCTGTCAAAAAGAGATGCTTAAATGAGAACACTAACGTGCTGTTTATGAAGGCTTTATCTCTAACACCAAGCATATCTGCAGACTCTGTTGATCTTCTCCTTGACTCCTTTAACTCAAAAGTTAAGAGTGTAATTGATGATATTGCTCCTCTTAAAGTCAGGAAAAAGAGTGGCAAACAAAAGGCACCTTGGAGAAACTCAACAGCATTGAAAAGACAAAGCAGGAAATCTGAACGCATGTGGCGGAAGACAAAACTTGTAGTCCATTATAACATCTATAAAGACAGCCTTCATGCTTTCAATGTTGAACTAGGCAAAGCTAGACAGACCTTCTTCTCAAATATTATAAACAGAAACATAAACAACACGCGCACTCTTTTTGCTACTGTAGAGAGACTAACAAACACCCTGAGTCTCATTTCCAATGAAATGCTCTCAGACAGCAAATGCAGCGAGTTTGCTTCCTACTTCTCAGAGAAAATCAATAATATCAGAAAGGCAATCAGCAGTACCTCGAGTTGCTCTGGGGTCAGACAGATCAGACCACAACCTCAGAAAGTTACTATGTCTGATTTCAAAGCAATTGACAGTACAATTTTAGAAGAAATGGTACAGCATCTTAAAACATCAACCTGTGCCCTTGACACACTCCACACGTTAAAAAGTGTGTTTAACTGTTTAGAAGCAGATCTCCTAGAAGTGGTGAACTCCTCACTTCTCTATGGGACTTTTCCAACCGCCCTTAAAACCGCAATAGTTAAGCCTCTTCTGAAAAAGAGAAATCTGGATAACTCCATACTGAGCAACTACAGACCAATCTCAAATCTCCCCTTCATAGGCAAAATCATTGAAAAAGTTGTTTTCAGTCAGCTGAACAAATTCTTAAACTCAAACGGATTCTTTGACAATTTTCAATCTGGTTTCCGACCGCATCACAGCACAGAGACAGCGCTCATAAAGATTATAAATGATATTCGCTTAAATAATGATACAGGCAAAACATCAATTCTGGTTCTACTCAACCTCAGTGCTGCATTCAACACTGTTGACCACAACATACTTCTAGACAGGCTGGAAAACTGGGTCGGGCTTTCTGGGATGGTCCTCAGATGGTTCAGGTCATACTTAGAAGGGAGAGGTTATTATGTGAGTATAGGAGATCATAAGTCTGAGTGGACGTCCATGACATGCGGAGTCCCACAAGGGTCAATTCTAGCACCTCTCCTGTTTAACCTGTATATGCTGCCACTGAGACAAATAATGAAAAAGAACAATATTGCTGACCACAGCTATGCTGACGACACCCAGCTCTACTTAGCACTGTCACCTAATGACTACAGCCCCATTGACTCCCTGTGCAAATGCATTGATGAATTTAACAACTGGATGTGCCAAAACTATCTTCAGTTAAACAAAGACAAAACCGAAATCACTACATTTGGAAACAAAGATAAAATTCTCAAGGTGAACGCATATCTTGAGGCTAAAGGCCTGATAACAAAAAATCAAGTCAGGAATCTTGGAGTGATTTTGGAGTCAGACCTGAGTTTCAGTAGTCATGTCAAAGCAATAACTAAATCAGCATACTATCATCTGAAAAATATTGCAAGAATTAGATGCTTTGTCTCCAGGCAAGACTTAGAGAAACTGGTTCATGCTTTCATCACCAGTAGGGTGGACTATTGTAATGGCCTTCTCACTGGCCTTCCCAAAAAGACCATTAGACAGCTGCAGCTCATACAGAACGCTGAGCAGAACCAGAAAATATGACCATATCACACCAGTCCTCAGGTCTTTACACTGGCTTCCAGTTACATCCAGGATCGACTTTAAAGTACTATTACTTGTTTATAAATCACTCAATGAGCTAGGACCTCAATACATCGCAGATATGCTGATTAAATACAACACCCAACAGATCACTCAGATCAGCAGGATCAAGTCAGTTAGAAATACCAAGAGTTCACTCAAAGCAAGGAGAGTCCGCCTTTAGCTATTAGGCCAGCCGCAGCTGAACCAGCTTCCTGAACAGATCAGATGTGCTCCAACAGTAGCCACATTCACATCCAGACTCAAAACACATCTGTTCAGCTGTGCATTTACTGAGCTCTGAGCACCGTATGTCCGACTGATCGCATCTTATCTTATCTGTGCGTCAACTGTTTTAGTTTACCTTTGTTGAAGGTTATTATTTTGTAACAAGGAGGTTCCTGAGTATAAATCAGGGAAAAGAGATTGAAATGGATGTTATGAACGTGTTTGAGAAATAAATGAAGATGTGATGTAATTAAGATGGTACATGTATGTGGACTGTAAACTGAAGGATGTTTTATGTAGAGACTGAATGTAATTGGATGTATCATTATGTCTATTTATTTTATTGTTGTTTAGTTTTATTTAAGACCACTATTGTGTATTTGACCATTTTATTATTTTTAATTCTCTTTTAAACTGTTTTAATTATCCTGGTTTGTCTTTTTAACCCTTACGCATGGTATTCTTATTTCTCATCCATATGTTATCACTATTTTAATTAATTTCTATGTAAAGCACTTTGAATTGCCATTGGTTATGAAATGCGCTATACAAATAAACTTGCCTTGCCTAGATTCGTAAAAGGTGTTTTTATGCATATTTGGCCTGGGTTTTTGATCATTTTGCGTCAACTGTTTCAAGCCATCACTAAATCCATATACATATAATATAATTATTAGGGATGGCTGACGCGAACCTGACGTTTCGACGCTGTGTCGAGATCCCGAAGCGCAGATGTTTCGAAACACTGCTCCGAGCTGTGATTCGACACACCCATGTCACGTGACTACCGCTAAACGAAGCGCTGAAGTGTTTCATCAGGTGCGCCTGTCGAAACTGCTTTGATTAAAAGGGGCGGGAACAAACCACACAGTCACACATCTGAATGAACCTCATTCCCCACAGTTTAAAAGAGAAGTTAATCCATCTTCACCTCATGGGTTTTGTGAGAGGAGAGAGATTGTGATAAAGCCTAAGTGAGATATATTGTGCATAGTAACACATTCACATAGGCTAACTTAGAATTATAAAATATGTAGAATTATATAGATATATAGAAGATATATCCTAGATATCCATAGGTAATACATATTTCTATTTTATTCGTTTATTTAATAGACCAAGCATATTCATGAACATTGTTGTAGGCTATAAAAATTCACAATGTAAATATGCCAGAATTAGTAAAAATAACTATTTTTCGTCTGCAGTCCCTGCAGATAACATAAAAATAACAAAGACAGCCAACAATCATTCAACATCATTCACATTCACCTAAAAAATAAAATAAAAAATACACAAATGGCAAGACATTGTTCATTCACCTCTATACTACATTTAGATTTACAGTGTAAGTGTACATACTATTGATAAATGTATGACAGTTAAATATGAGTACACCTCCGGTTTCAAGAAGCCACTGTTTTAAGAGAGTTTTAAAGATGTTGAATGTAGGACATTCTCTTATTGAAAGGGGCCCGTGTACCACCTCCACTGTCAAGTCTTTGAAAAAAGCCATGCAGTGGAGGGGGAGCAAGATTATGTAGCCTAATATTTTGTATACTAAAGAAGTGTAGGCTACTTAAAACGTTTGCAATTATCAAAGCTTAAAAATGTATGCCTCTCTAAAATATTGCAATGATGAAATGACAATGCTTTTTTATCAAAAATCTCGTACTACATCTGGTGTGGGAGCATTTCCATTTGGAAACACTACATAAAGTGAAATGTGTGTATTGTATATTGACCCAGAATGCATGATCCATTAACTTAATTTTCAGTAATTTTTCCTCATTTGTGTGTAGGCTACTTGATTATAAAATTATTTGAAAAAATAGTTTTTAATCATTTTTTCAAAGGCTGGAAATTATATGTAAAAAAAAAAAATCAATCAAGTCCTTCAACAGCAGAGCAATTCATATTTTTTTGAATAAAAATGTTATGTAACAAATAACACATTGTGGCTTTATTTCTTTTAATAATCTTAATTTTTCATGACAAAAAAAAACTAAATTTATTTACAATGAGGAGGCTACAGGTTACAAAACCAAGTAGTTGTCAGACCGATGTTAAAAACGTTTTTTACATAGTAGATCACTTTCAGAGCAATACACGCAAGTGTCCACTAGATGGCGTCGTGGAGACGGGTGTCGGGTGTTGTTTCGAAGCTTCGGCACATTTGCTTCAACTGTTTCAGTGCTTCACGAAGCCTCGGTCTGCCCATCACTAATAATTATACAAATTAAAGGCAACGGATCAAAACACAGGCAGGCAGTCCAAAAAACAAAAAAAACAAAACACAAGGCAGGGAACAGAGGCAAAAGGATAAATTACTGAGATAACAGGCTAGATATAGGCAGAGTAAATGTGGTAAATGAGACACAGGTTTAACCAATGAGTGCTGATGAGTCCGAGCAAAGGTTAATGGGTAATGTAGTTCTTAATGGAGTGCCAGTCCGGGGTCAAGTGCCCTCTGGTGGTAATCAAGGGCACTCCCACTGGTGAATCATGACAAATATATATACTTCCTTCCCAAAACATGATATAATGCAATGTATAGTACACAACATAGTCAAAAGTAATCAAACAGCAGTCAGATGTGTAATTTAATAAATCATGTTACAAAAAAATGTATCATGCATTTTGTTTATAGTATTGGACTACAATTTGAACGTAATCTACCCAGCACTGCTGGACAGCAGGCGATTTATCTCATGCATTGCAGAGATTGTTATAATTTAAGACCAAAAATTGAAAAGTCAGCTCAAATGAACTGCAAAATGCTTTCAGTCATTGAACACTGATGCACAATGTGGCTTTGGGCAAAACTGTTGTGAGAACGCAAATGATTCCATCCATCATAGCTTGAAATTTTGCCTTTGGCTTGCTAAGCTAAACTGAACCGGTTACAATATTTGACAATGCCTTGTAGCTAAAAGTGCCCTGAAGGCTGAACCACTCCCACCTACTGAGAGTATAAACCCAAGACCACCACCTGCAACGCTCATCCCGAATTGAGAATATCCATCTGTGCATCAGTCCAGCTTCCCGAGTGACCGCCAACATGAGCTTTGTGTTTCAGTCAGCGTTCCAGTCAAGCTTCCAAACCATCTCCGGCTTCGTGAGTGATCCCTCAGCCTTTACTGCACTCCTGACTTTTATCATTTTCTTTTGTGTATTTTCAGAGTATATTTGAGTTAGTTCCACACTGTGAACTTTACCATAACATACAGAATTTTTTTTTTTACTATGCAGAGCGTTCCCTATGCGAGTCCTATCTCTGGAGGACTGAAAGCTGGGAAATCCATCTTCATTCAGGGAGCTGTTCCCTCTGGATCTGACAGGTTCATCTTTCTTTTCAAGACTAGAGAGTGGAAGTTAGTTTGAGTTAGTAGTTCATGTTGTCTTTTCTTGTTGCAGCTTTGTGGTGAATCTGAAGTGCGGCGAGTCTGAAGGAGATGACATTGCTCTTCAATTCAGACCCCAGTTTAGGAACAATTGGATTGTCCTAAACAGCCAGCAAAATGGGTCTTGGGGAAAAGAGGAGAAACTGGAGTTACCTTTAAAACAGGGGAGCAGCTTTGATCTGAACATTGCTGTAAATTCTGAAAGCTATCAGGTGTGTTTTGGTGTTCTTTTCAATGGGTGCATCATGCAAAGTCTAAAAGAAATAAGATTAATCTGAATGTAGTATTTTCAATCTGAAGGTGTGTCTGAGTGGATCCGAAGTTGGCCGATTTCAGCATCGTATACCTCTGGAACGTGTCACCGCTCTGAGTGTTGCCGGAGAGGTTTCTTTAACAAATGTGGTGTTCACTGAGGTAAGTCTCTTTTACAGACTACATTAATTTAATTTAGTTCACAGGCTTTCCTATTATTTTGGCATCAGGCTATGATACCGGAGACAGATCCCAAGGTTTATTTTTCTCCATCATGCCCTGATGGAGTTTCGGTTCCTTTGGTCGCCTTTGGCTTGGTTTGCTCAGTTGGGGACACTAACATTATGATCTAAGTTATTCAACTAAATATCCAAATAAAATTAATTAATTAGGTCTTAATTATTTCTATAACCTATAATACTGATCTGCCCACATTGTCTCTCTCTGATAAATTAAAATAAGCTGATAACATCACTGTTTACTCCAGAACGACTGTACAGCCAAATCTAATTCTGCTGCAGTATTGTCCTGTTTAACACTGAAGCTGCTCTGACACAATCGGCGCTGGAGAAGAGCGATAGAAATAAAGTTGACAGATAAATGCTTCAGAATGCTGATCGTGTCCTCATGTACGTGACTATCCCAACAGACATGCAATCCTCCAACAAAAACTATTGTTTTATAATATGCAATAGTATTGTACATATAGTATTCTATAACTACAATTGTAAGTTACCTTGGATATTTAACAAATTCAAGTCACTAAAGGAACACTTGAATAAAAGAAAGCAAATGTTTATGGGGAAAAAACATTATGACATTGGTAGAAATGTTTGTGTTATTAAACTCTTACCATCTGGCTTTTGCAGAGCTGGACTGGATCGTCCATGTTTGGGCAGGGCGGAAGCATGATCCACTCGCAGGGCGGGACTATGACTTTTGAGGAGCGTTCATCTGTGCTGAATGGAAGCTGGTCTCTGATGGGCACCGAATGCAATCTGACAACTATCCAACCATCGGCTGAACTTTCATTGAGCAACCCAGTCCAAAATCCTGTGAGTAGCAGAAACTTTACAGGAACTCAGAACAGCATCTTGCAAGACAAAACTTTAAACTGTAGTTTTGTTATTTTGTATGCCTCTTTTAAAAAAATTATAAAATAAAATAAAAAGTTTAAAACCTGCCATATGAATCTGGTAAATATAGGATAATGCCTATGTTCTTGTGTTTACTGCAGACTCTTCCTTATGTGGGCCCAATTTCAGGAGGACTGAGAGAAGGCATGGCCTTATACTTGCAGGGAGTTGTTCCTACTAATGCTGACCGGTAAGGAATTGTTTTGGTGGACAACTGGGAGAGAGGGGATGGGGACAATTTACTGTCATTTAGAATCGGTTGCTTTAACGCTTTAACTTCCAACAGGTTTGAAGTAAATTTCAAGACCGGGCCGTCTGACACTGATGACATTGCTTTCCACTTCAACCCTCGAATGGACCAGAATGTGGCCATGAACAGCTTCAGGAACGGAGGATGGGAGGTTGTGGAAAGTATCTCTGATAACCCCTTTAAAAAGGGTCAAGCTTTTGAGATGATCACTGTCATTAAACCTGAAGGATATCAGGTATGTGCTTTGAAACACAAAACTCACTGCCCACCCCTAGAAGAAATCTAGGAACTTGTCCTCACATGGGTTGTGTTGCTTTGGACCATCAGGTATACGTGAATGGCAAGGAGCAGTACACATTCAAGCACCGTATACCACTGGAAAAAGTGTCAGTGCTAAATATCAAAGGAGATGTTGCTGTGAACCTTTTGGGCTTCATTCAAGTAAGTTACATTTTGTTCAGCAGCATTTAAAATATTTGGCAATGATGATACTGATTTGGAATCCAGTGCGATCGATGTGGAAAGTAAAGAGATTTCTAAATACTTTCTTTCTTTCTCTCTCGGTTCCCTCATTAGGCCTGGGACACATCTTCATATCCTACTGAATTTACAACAAAAATCATCAGTCTGGGCAGCTCACGTGGAAAACGTTCCACTGTACATTCAGAGATCTTGCAGCCAGTCCAAAACCCTGTGAGTGACCGATCCATTCCAGTGACTTCTGAACGCACAACAAAGAGCAAACTCTTAATAAAACAGAAGTGCATGAGAAATGTTTCACACAACAGCAATGGTCTCACCATAGTTTCAGGATTATGTTGACAACTTTAAACATCAATGAATTTCTTAATGCCCCATTTCAGTGGGTTCAATAACCTGCCATAAGAATCTAGTCAACAGGATAATGCCTATGTTCTTGTGTTTACTGCAGACTCTTCCTTATGTGGGCCCAATTTCAGGAGGACTGAGAGAAGGCATGGCCTTATACTTGCAGGGAGTTGTTCCTACTAATGCTGACCGGTAAGGAATTGTTTTGGTGGACAACTGGGAGAGAGGGGATGGGGACAATTTACTGTCATTTAGAATAGGTTGCTTTAACGCTTTAACTTCCAACAGATTTGAAGTAAATTTCAAGACCGGGCCGTCTGACACTGATGACATTGCTTTCCACTTCAACCCTCGAATGGACCAGAATGTGGCCATGAACAGCTTCAGGAACGGAGGATGGGAAGCTGAGGAAAGTATCTCTGATAACCCCTTAAAAAAGGGACAAGCTTTTGAAATGTTCATTGTCATCAAATCTGAAGGATATCAGGTATGTGCTTTGAAACACAAAACTCACTGCCCAACCTTAAAAGAAATATAGGAACTTGTCCTCACATGGGTTGTGTTGCTTTGGACCATCAGGTATACGTGAATGGCAAGGAGCAGTACACATTCAAGCACCGTATACCACTGGAAAAAGTGTCAGTGCTAAATATCAAAGGAGATGTTGCTGTGAACCTTTTGGGCTTCATTCAAGTAAGTTACATTTTGTTCTGCAGCATTTAAATATTTGGCAATGATGATACTGATTTGGAATCCAGTGCGATCGATGTGGAAAGTAAAGAGATTTTTTAAATACTTTCTTTCTTTCTCTCTCGGTTCCCTCATTAGAACTGGGACACATCTTCATATCCTACTGAATTTACAACAAAAACCGTCAGTCTGGGCAGCTCACGTGGAAAATGTTCCACCGTACATTCAGAGATCTTGCAGCCAGTCCAAAACCCTGTGAGTGACCGATCCATTCCAGTGACTTCTGAACGTACAACAAAGAGCAAACTCTTAATAAAACAGAAGTGCATGAGAAATGTTTCACACAACAGCAATGGTCTCACCATAGTTTCAGAATTATAATGACAACTTTAAACATCACTGAAATTCTGAATTTCCAAGTTCAGTGGGTTCAAAAACCTGCCATAAAAATCTAGTCAACAGGATAATGCCTATGTTCTTGTGTTTACTGCAGACTCTTCCTTATGTAGGCCCAATTTCAGGAGGACTGAGAGAAGGCATGGCCTTATACTTGCAGGGAGTTGTTCCTACTAATGCTGACCGGTAAGGAATTGTTTTGGTGGACAACTGTGAGAGGGGGGACGGGGTCAATTTACTGTCATTTAGAATAGGTTGCTTTAACGCTTTAACTTCCGTGCAGGTTTGGAGTAAATTTCAAGACCGGGCCGTCTGACACTGATGACATTGCTTTCCACTTCAACCCTCGAATGGACCAGAATGTGGCCATGAACAGCTTCAGGAACGGAGGATGGGAGGTTGTGGAAAGTATCTCTGATAACCCCTTTAAAAAGGGACAAGCTTTTGAGATGATCACTGTCATCAAATCTGAAGGATATCAGGTATGTGCTTTGAAACACAAAACTTACTGCCCACCCCTAGAAGAAATCTAGGAACTTGTCCTCACACGGGTTGTGTTGCTTTGGACCATCAGGTATACGTGAATGGCAAGGAGCAGTACACATTCAAGCACCGTATACCACTGGAAAAAGTGTCAGTGCTAAATATCAAAGGAGATGTTGCTGTGAACCTTTTGGGCTTCATTCAAGTAAGTTACATTTTGTTCTGCAGCATTTAAATATTTGGCAATGATGATACTGATTTGGAATCCAGTGCGATCGATGTGGAAAGTAAAGAGATTTCTAAATACTTTCTTTCTCTCTCTCTCGGTTCCCTCATTAGAACTGGGACACATCTTCATATCCTACAGAAGCTACGACAAAAAACATCAGTCTGGGCAGCTCACAGGGAAAACGTTCCACCGTACATTCAGAGATCTTGCAGCCAGTCCAAAACCCTGTGAGTGACCGAATCCATTCCAGTGACTTCTGAACGCACAACAAAGAGCAAACTCTTAATAAAACAGAAGTGCATGAGAAATGTTTCACACAACAGCAATGGTCTCACCATAGTTTCAGGATTATGTTGACAACTTTAAACATCAATGAATTTCTTAATGTCCCATTTTAGTGAATTCAATAACCTGCCATAAGAATCTAGTCAACAGGATAATGCCTATGTTCTTGTGTTTACTGCAGACTCTTCCTTATGTGGGCCCAATTTCAGGAGGACTGAGAGAAGGCATGGCCTTATACTTGCAGGGAGTTGTTCCTTCTAATGCTGACCGGTAAGGAATTGTTTTGGTGGACAATTGGGAGAGAAGGGACGGGGACAATTTACTGTCATTTAGAATCCGTTGCTTTAACGCTTTAACTTCCGTGCAGGTTTGGAGTAAATTTCAAGCCCGGGCCGTCTGACACTGATGACATTGCTTTCCACTTCAACCCTCGAATGGACCAGAATGTGGCCATGAACAGCTTCAGGAACGGAGGATGGGAGGTTGTGGAAAGTATCTCTGATAACCCCTTTAAAAAGGGTCAAGCTTTTGAGATGATCACTGTCATCAAACCTGAAGGATATCAGGTATGTGCTTTGAAACACAAAACTCACTGCAAACCCCTAGAAGAAATCTAGGAACTTGTCCTCACATGGGTTGTGTTGCTTTGGACCATCAGGTATACGTGAATGGCAAGGAGCAGTACACATTCAAGCACCGTATACCACTGGAAAAAGTGTCAGTGCTAAATATCAAAGGAGATGTTGCTGTGAACCTTTTGGGCTTCATTCAAGTAAGTTACATTTTGTTCTGCAGCATTTAAAATATTTGGCAATGATGATACTGATTTGGAATCCAGTGCGATCGATGTGGAAAGTAAAGAGATTTCTATATACTTTCTCTCTCTTTCTCTCTCGGTTCCCTCATTAGAACTGGGACACATCTTCATATCCTACTGAATTTACAACAAAAATCATCAGTCTGGGCAGCTCACGTGGAAAACGTTCCACCGTACATTCAGAGATCTTGCAGCCAGTCCAAAACCCTGTGAGTGACCGATCCATTCCAGTGACTTCTGAACGCACAACAAAGAGCAAACTCTTAATGAAACAGCAGTGCATGAGAAATGTTTAACACAACAGCAATGGTCTCACCATAGTTTCAGAATTATGATGAGCACTTTAAACATCACTGAAATTCTTAATGTCCCATTTTAGTGAGTTCAATAACCTGCCATAAAAATCTAGTCAACAGGATAATGCCTATGTTCTTGTGTTTACTGCAGACTCTTCCTTATGTGGGCCCAATTTCAGGAGGACTGAGAGAAGGCATGGCCTTATACTTGCAGGGAGTTGTTCCTACTAATGCTGACCGGTAAGGAATTGTTTTGGTGGACAACTGGGAGAGAAGGGACGGGGACAATTTACTGTCATTTAGAATCCGTTGCTTTAACACTTTAACTTCCAACAGGTTTGGAGTAAATTTGAGGACCGGGCCGTCTGACACTGATGACATTGCTTTCCACTTCAACCCTCGAATGGACCAGAATGTGGCCATGAACAGCTTCAGGAACGGAGGATGGGAGGTTGTGGAAAGTATCTCTGATAACCCCTTTAAAAAGGGTCAAGCTTTTGAGATGATCACTGTCATCAAACCTGAAGGATATCAGGTATGTGCTTTGAAACACAAAACTCACTGCAAACCCCTAGAAGAAATCTAGGAACTTGTCCTCACACGGGTTGTCTTGCTTTGGACCATCAGGTATACGTGAATGGCAAGGAGCAGTACACATTCAAGCACCGTATACCACTGGAAAAAGTGTCAGTGCTAAATATCAAAGGAGATGTTGCTGTGAACCTTTTGGGCTTCATTCAAGTAAGTTACATTTTGTTCTGCAGCATTTAAAATATTTGGCAATGATGACACTGATTTGGAATCCAGTGCGATCGATGTGGAAAGTAAAGAGATTTCTAAATACTTTTTTTCTTTCTCTCTCGGTTCCCTCATTAGAACTGGGACACATCTTCATTTCCTACAGAAGTTACGACAAAAACCATCAGTCTGGGCAGCTCACGTGGAAAATGTTTCACCGTACATTCAGAGATCTTGCAGCCAGTCCAAAACCCTGTGAGTGACCGGATCCATTCCAGTGACTTCTGAACGCACAACAAAGAGCAAACTCTTAATAAAACAGAAGTGCATGAGAAATGTTTCACACAACAGCAATGGTCTCACCATAGTTTCAGGATTATAATGACCACTTTAAACATCACTGAAATTCTGAACTTCCAAGTTCAGTGGGTTCAAAAACCTTACTAAAAGATATTGCCTATGTTCTTGTGTTTACTGCAGACTCTTCCTTATGTGGGCCCAATTTCAGGAGGACTGAGAGAAGGCATGGCCTTATACTTGCAGGGAGTTGTTCCTACTAATGCTGACCGGTAAGGAATTGTTTTGGTGGACAAATGGGAGAGAAGGGACGGGGTCAATTTACTGTCATTTAGAATCCGTTGCTTTAACGCTTTAACTTCCGTGCAGGTTTGGAGTAAATTTCAAGACCGGGCCGTCTGACACTGATGACATTGCTTTCCACTTCAACCCTCGAATGGACCAGAATGTGGCCATGAACAGCTTCAGGAACGGAGGATGGGAGGTTGTGGAAAGTATCTCTGATAACCCCTTTAAAAAGGGACAAGCTTTTGAGATGATCACTGTCATCAAACCTGAAGGATATCAGGTATGTGCTTTGAAACACAAAACTCACTGCAAACCCCTAGAAGAAATCTAGGAACTTGTCCTCACACGGGTTGTGTTGCTTTGGACCATCAGGTATACGTGAATGGCAAGGAGCAGTACACATTCAAGCACCGTATACCACTGGAAAAAGTGTCAGTGCTAAATATCAAAGGAGATGTTGCTGTGAACCTTTTGGGCTTCATTCAAGTAAGTTACATTTTGTTCTGCAGCATTTAAATATTTGGCAATGATGATACTGATTTGGAATCCAGTGCGATCGATGTGGAAAGTAAAGAGATTTCTAAATACTTTCTTTCTTTCTCTCTCGGTTCCCTCATTAGAACTGGGACACATCTTCATATCCTACTGAATTTACAACAAAAACCATCAGTCTGGGCAGCTCACGTGGAAAACGTTCCACTGTACATTCAGAGATCTTGCAGCCAGTCCAAAACCCTGTGAGTGACCGATCCATTCCAGTGACTTCTGAACGCACAACAAACAGAAAACTCTTAATAAAACAGAAGTGCATGAGAAATGTTTCACACAACAGCAATGGTCTCACCATAGTTTCAGGATTAAGTTGACAACTTTAAACATCAATGAATTTCTTAATGTCCCATTTTAGTGAATTCAATAACCTGCCATAAGAATCTAGTCAACAGGATAATGCCTATGTTCTTGTTTTTACTGCAGACTCTTCCTTATGTGGGCCCAATTTCAGGAGGACTGAGAGAAGGCATGGCCTTATACTTGCAGGGAGTTGTTCCTTCTAATGCTGACCGGTAAGGAATTGTTTTGGTGGACAATTGGGAGAGAAGGGACGGGGACAATTTACTGTCATTTAGAATCCGTTGCTTTAATGCTTTAACTTCCGTGCAGGTTTGGAGTAAATTTCAAGACCGGGCCGTCTGACACTGATGACATTGCTTTCCACTTCAACCCTCGAATGGACCAGAATGTGGCCATGAACAGCTTCAGGAACGGAGGATGGGAGGTTGTGGAAAGTATCTCTGATAACCCCTTTAAAAAGGGACAAGCTTTTGAGATGATCACTGTCATCAAACCTGAAGGATATCAGGTATGTGCTTTGAAACACAAAACTCACTGCAAACCCCTAGAAGAAATCTAGGAACTTGTCCTCACATGGGTTGTGTTGCTTTGGACCATCAGGTATACGTGAATGGCAAGGAGCAGTACACATTCAAGCACCGTATACCACTGGAAAAAGTGTCAGTGCTAAATATCAAAGGAGATGTTGCTGTGAGCCTTTTGGGCTTCATTCAAGTAAGTTACATTTTGTTCTGCAGCATTTAAAATATTTGGCAATGATGATACTGATTTGGAATCCAGTGCGATCGATGTGGAAAGTAAAGAGATTTCTATATACTTTCTCTCTCTTTCTCTCTCGGTTCCCTCATTAGAACTGGGACACATCTTCATATCCTACTGAATTTACAACAAAAATCATCAGTCTGGGCAGCTCACGTGGAAAACGTTCCACCGTACATTCAGAGATCTTGCAGCCAGTCCAAAACCCTGTGAGTGACCGATCCATTCCAGTGACTTCTGAACGCACAACAAAGAGCAAACTCTTAATGAAACAGCAGTGCATGAGAAATGTTTAACACAACAGCAATGGTCTCACCATAGTTTCAGAATTATGATGACAACTTTAAACATCACTGAAATTCTTAATGTCCCATTTTAGTGAGTTCAATAACCTACCATAAAAATCTAGTCAACAGGATAATGCCTATGTTCTTGTGTTTACTGCAGACTCTTCCTTATGTGGGCCCAATTTCAGGAGGACTGAGAGAAGGCATGGCCTTATACTTGCAGGGAGTTGTTCCTACTAATGCTGACCGGTAAGGAATTGTTTTGGTGGACAACTGGGAGAGAGGGGACGGGGACAATTTACTGTCATTTAGAATCGGTTGCTTTAACGGTTTAACTTCCAACAGGTTTGAAGTAAATTTCAAGACCGGGCCATCTGACACTGATGACATTGCTTTCCACTTCAACCCTCGAATGGACCAGAATGTGGCCATGAACAGCTTCAGGAACGGAGGATGGGAAGCTGAGGAAAGTATCTCTGATAACCCCTTAAAAAAGGGACAAGCTTTTGAAATGTTCATTGTCATCAAATCTGAAGGATATCAGGTATGTGCTTTGAAACACAAAACTCACTGCCCAACCTTAAAAGAAATCTAGGAACTTGTCCTCACATGGGTTGTGTTGCTTTGGACCATCAGGTATACGTGAATGGCAAGGAGCAGTACACATTCAAGCACCGTATACCACTGGAAAAAGTGTCAGTGCTAAATATCAAAGGAGATGTTGCTGTGAACCTTTTGGGCTTCATACAAGTAAGTTGCATTTTGTTCTGCAGCATTTAAAATATTTGGCAATGATGATACTGATTTGGAATCCAGTGCGATCGATGTGGAAAGTAAAGAGATTTCTATATACTTTCTCTCTCTTTCTCTCTCGGTTCCCTCATTAGAACTGGGACACATCTTCATATCCTACTGAATTTACAACAAAAATCATCAGTCTGGGCAGCTCACGTGGAAAACGTTCCACCGTACATTCAGAGATCTTGCAGCCAGTCCAAAACCCTGTGAGTGACCGAATCCATTCCAGTGACTTCTGAACGCACAACAAAGAGAAAACTCTTAATGAAACAGCAGTGCATGAGAAATGTTTAACACAACAGCAATGGTCTCACCATAGTTTCAGAATTATGATGAGCACTTTAAACATCACTGAAATTCTTAATGTCCCATATTAGTGAGTTCAATAACCTGCCATAAAAATCTAGTCAACAGGATAATGCCTATGTTCTTGTGTTTACTGCAGACTCTTCCTTATGTGGGCCCAATTTCAGGAGGACTGAGAGAAGGCATGGCCTTATACTTGCAGGGAGTTGTTCCTACTAATGCTGACCGGTAAGGAATTGTTTTGGTGGACAACTGGGAGAGAGGGGATGGGGACAATTTACTGTCATTTAGAATAGGTTGCTTTAACGCTTTAACTTCCAACAGATTTGAAGTAAATTTCAAGACCGGGCCGTCTGACACTGATGACATTGCTTTCCACTTCAACCCTCGAATGGACCAGAATGTGGCCATGAACAGCTTCAGGAACGGAGGATGGGAAGCTGAGGAAAGTATCTCTGATAACCCCTTAAAAAAGGGACAAGCTTTTGAAATGTTCATTGTCATCAAATCTGAAGGATATCAGGTATGTGCTTTGAAACACAAAACTCACTGCCCAACCTTAAAAGAAATATAGGAACTTGTCCTCACATGGGTTGTGTTGCTTTGGACCATCAGGTATACGTGAATGGCAAGGAGCAGTACACATTCAAGCACCGTATACCACTGGAAAAAGTGTCAGTGCTAAATATCAAAGGAGATGTTGCTGTGAACCTTTTGGGCTTCATTCAAGTAAGTTACATTTTGTTCTGCAGCATTTAAAATATTTGGCAATGATGATACTGATTTGGAATCCAGTGCGATCGATGTGGAAAGTAAAGAGATTTCTATATACTTTCTCTCTCTTTCTCTCTCGGTTCCCTCATTAGAACTGGGACACATCTTCATATCCTACTGAATTTACAACAAAAATCATCAGTCTGGGCAGCTCACGTGGAAAACGTTCCACCGTACATTCAGAGATCTTGCAGCCAGTCCAAAACCCTGTGAGTGACCGATCCATTCCAGTGACTTCTGAACGCACAACAAAGAGCAAACTCTTAATGAAACAGCAGTGCATGAGAAATGTTTAACACAACAGCAATGGTCTCACCATAGTTTCAGAATTATGATGAGCACTTTAAACATCACTGAAATTCTTAATGTCCCATTTTAGTGAGTTCAATAACCTACCATAAAAATCTAGTCAACAGGATAATGCCTATGTTCTTGTGTTTACTGCAGACTCTTCCTTATGTGGGCCCAATTTCAGGAGGACTGAGAGAAGGCATGGCCTTATACTTGCAGGGAGTTGTTCCTACTAATGCTGACCGGTAAGGAATTGTTTTGGTGGACAACTGGGAGAGAGGGGACGGGGACAATTTACTGTCATTTAGAATCGGTTGCTTTAACGGTTTAACTTCCAACAGGTTTGAAGTAAATTTCAAGACCGGGCCATCTGACACTGATGACATTGCTTTCCACTTCAACCCTCGAATGGACCAGAATGTGGCCATGAACAGCTTCAGGAACGGAGGATGGGAAGCTGAGGAAAGTATCTCTGATAACCCCTTAAAAAAGGGACAAGCTTTTGAAATGTTCATTGTCATCAAATCTGAAGGATATCAGGTATGTGCTTTGAAACACAAAACTCACTGCCCAACCTTAAAAGAAATCTAGGAACTTGTCCTCACATGGGTTGTGTTGCTTTGGACCATCAGGTATACGTGAATGGCAAGGAGCAGTACACATTCAAGCACCGTATACCACTGGAAAAAGTGTCAGTGCTAAATATCAAAGGAGATGTTGCTGTGAACCTTTTGGGCTTCATACAAGTAAGTTGCATTTTGTTCTGCAGCATTTAAAATATTTGGCAATGATGATACTGATTTGGAATCCAGTGCGATCGATGTGGAAAGTAAAGAGATTTCTATATACTTTCTCTCTCTTTCTCTCTCGGTTCCCTCATTAGAACTGGGACACATCTTCATATCCTACTGAATTTACAACAAAAATCATCAGTCTGGGCAGCTCACGTGGAAAACGTTCCACCGTACATTCAGAGATCTTGCAGCCAGTCCAAAACCCTGTGAGTGACCGAATCCATTCCAGTGACTTCTGAACGCACAACAAAGAGAAAACTCTTAATGAAACAGCAGTGCATGAGAAATGTTTAACACAACAGCAATGGTCTCACCATAGTTTCAGAATTATGATGAGCACTTTAAACATCACTGAAATTCTTAATGTCCCATATTAGTGAGTTCAATAACCTGCCATAAAAATCTAGTCAACAGGATAATGCCTATGTTCTTGTGTTTACTGCAGACTCTTCCTTATGTGGGCCCAATTTCAGGAGGACTGAGAGAAGGCATGGCCTTATACTTGCAGGGAGTTGTTCCTACTAATGCTGACCGGTAAGGAATTGTTTTGGTGGACAACTGGGAGAGAAGGGACGGGGACAATTTACTGTCATTTAGAATCGGTTGCTTTAACGCTTTAACTTCCAACAGGTTTGAAGTAAATTTCAAGACTGGGCCGTCTGACACTGATGACATTGCTTTCCACTTCAACCCTCGAATGGACCAGAATGTGGCAATGAACAGCTTCAGGAACGGAGGATGGGAAGCTGAGGAAAGTATCTCTGATAACCCCTTTAAAAAGGGACAAGCTTTTGAGATGATCACTGTCATCAAATCTGAAGGATATCAGGTATGTGCTTTGAAACACAAATCTCACTGCCCAACCTTAAAAGAAATCTAGGAACTTGTCCTCATACGGGTTGTGTTGCTTTGGACCATCAGGTATACGTGAATGGCAAGGAGCAGTACACATTCAAGCACCGTATACCACTGGAAAAAGTGTCAGTGCTAAATATCAAAGGAGATGTTGCTGTGAACCTTTTGGGCTTCATACAAGTAAGTTACATTTCGTTCTACAGCATTTAAAATATTTGGCAATGATGATACTGATTTGGAATCCAGTGCGATCGATGTGGAAAGTAAAGAGATTTCTAAATACTTTCTTTCTTTCTCTCTCGGTTCCCTCATTAGAACTGGGACACATCTTCATATCCTACAGAAGTTACGACAAAAACCATCAGTCTGGGCAGCTCACGTGGAAAACGTTCCACCGTACAGTCAGAGATCTTGCAGCCAGTCCAAAACCCTGTGAGTGACCGAATCCATTCCAGTGACTTCTGAACGCACAACAAAGAGCAAACTCTTAATAAAACAGAAGTGCATGAGAAATGTTTCACACAACAGCAATGGTCTCACCATAGTTTCAGGATTATAATGACCACTTTAAACATCACTGAAATTCTGAATTTCCAAGTTCAGTGGGTTCAAGAACTTTATTAAAAGATAATGCCTATGTTCTTGTGTTTACTGCAGACTCTTCCTTATGTGGGCCCAATTTCAGGAGGACTGAGAGAAGGCATGGCCTTATACTTGCAGGGAGTTGTTCCTACTAATGCTGACCAGTAAGGAATTGTTTTGGTGGACAACTGGGAGAGGGGGGACGGGGACAATTTACTGTCATTTAGAATCGGTTGCTTTAACGGTTTAACTTCCAACAGGTTTGAAGTAAATTTCAAGACCGGGCCGTCTGACACTGATGACATTGCTTTCCACTTCAACCCTCGAATGGACCAGAATGTGGCCATGAACAGCTTCAGGAACGGAGGATGGGAAGCTGAGGAAAGTATCTCTGATAACCCCTTTAAAAAGGGAAAAGCTTTTGAGATGATCACTGTCATCAAACCTGAAGGATATCAGGTATGTGCTTTGAAACACAAAACTCACTGCCCACCCCTAGAAGAAATCTAGGAACTTGTCCTCACACGGGTTGTGTTGCTTTGGACCATCAGGTATACGTGAATGGCAAGGAGCAGTACACATTCAAGCACCGTATACCACTGGAAAAAGTGTCAGTGCTAAATATCAAAGAAGATGTTGCTGTGAACCTTTTGGGCTTCATTCAAGTAAGTTACATTTTGTTCTGCAGCATTTAAAATATTTGGCAATGATGATGCTGATTTGGAATCCAGTGCGATCGATGTGGAAAGTAAAGAGATTTCTATATACTTTCTCTCTCTTTCTCTCTCGGTTCCCTCATTAGAACTGGGACACATCTTCATATCCTACTGAATTTACAACAAAAATCATCAGTCTGGGCAGCTCACGTGGAAAACGTTCCACCGTACATTCAGAGATCTTGCAGCCAGTCCAAAACCCTGTGAGTGACCGATCCATTCCAGTGACTTCTGAATGCACAACAAAGAGCAAACTCTTAATAAAACAGAAGTGCATGAGAAATGTTTCACACAACAGCAATGGTCTCACCATAGTTTCAGGATTATGATGAGCACTTTAAACATCACTGAAATTCTGAATTTCCAAGTTCAGTGGGTTCAAGAACTTTATTAAAAGATAATGCCTATGTTCTTGTGACTGCAGACTCTTCCTTATGTGGGCCCAATTTCAGGAGGACTGAGCGAAGGCATGGCCTTATACTTGCAGGGAGTTGTTCCTACTAATGCTGACCGGTAAGGAATTGTTTTGGTGGACAACTGGGAGAGGGGGGACGGGGACAATTTACTGTCATTTACAATCGGTTGCTTTAACGCTTTAACTTCCAACAGGTTTGAAGTAAATTTCAAGACCGGGCTGTCTGACACTGATGACATTGCTTTCCACTTCAACCCTCGAATGGACCAGAATGTGGCCATGAACAGCTTCAGGAACGGAGGATGGGAAGCTGAGGAAAGTATCTCTGATAACCCCTTTAAAAAGGGAAAAGCTTTTGAGATGATCACTGTCATCAAATCTGAAGGATATCAGGTATGTGCTTTGAAACACAAAACTCACTGCCCACCCCTAGAAGAAATCTAGGAACTTGTCCTCACACGGGTTGTGTTGCTTTGGACCATCAGGTATACGTGAATGGCAAGGAGCAGTACACATTCAAGCACCGTATACCACTGGAAAAAGTGTCAGTGCTAAATATCAAAGGAGATGTTGCTGTGAACCTTTTGGGCTTCATTCAAGTAAGTTACATTTTGTTCTGCAGCATTTAAATATTTGGCAATGATGATACTGATTTGGAATCCAGTGTGATCGATGTGGAAAGTAAAGAGATTTTTTAAATACTTTCTTTCTTTCTCTCTCGGTTCCCTCATTAGAACTGGGACACATCTTCATATCCTACTGAATTTACAACAAAAACCATCAGTCTGGGCAGCTCACGTGGAAAACGTTCCACCGTACATTCAGAGATCTTGCAGCCAGTCCAAAACCCTGTGAGTGACCGAATCCATTCCAGTGACTTCTGAATGCACAACAAAGAGCAAACTCTTAATAAAACAGAAGTGCATGAGAAATGTTTCACACAACAGCAATGGTCTCACCATAGTTTCAGGATTATAATGACAACTTTAAACATCACTGAAATTCTGAATTTCCAAGTTCAGTGGGTTCAAAAACCTTACTTAAAGATATTGCCTATGTTCTTGTGTTTACTGCAGACTCTTCCTTATGTGGGCCCAATTTCAGGAGGACTGAGAGAAGGCATGGCCTTATACTTGCAGGGAGTTGTTCCTAATAATGCTGACCGGTAAGGAATTGTTTTGGTGGACAACTGGGAGAGGGGGGACGGGGACAATTTACTGTCATTTAGAATAGGTTGCTTAAACACTTTAACTTCCGTGCAGGTTTGGAGTAAATTTCAAGACCGGGCCGTCTGACACTGATGACATTGCTTTCCACTTCAACCCTCGAATGGACCAGAATGTGGCCATGAACAGCTTCAGGAACGGAGGATGGGAGATTGTGGAAAGTATCTCTGATAACCCCTTTAAAAAGGGACAAGCTTTTGAGATGATCACTGTCATCAAACCTGAAGGATATCAGGTATGTGCTTTGAAACACAAAACTCACTGCAAACCCCTAAAAGAAATCTAGGAACTTGTCCTCACACGGGTTGTGTTGCTTTGGACCATCAGGTATACGTGAATGGCAAGGAGCAGTACACATTCAAGCACCGTATACCACTGGAAAAAGTGTCAGTGCTCAATATCAAAGGAGATGTTGCTGTGAGCCTTTTGGGCTTCATACAAGTAAGTTACATTTTGTTCTGCAGCATTTAAATATTTGGCAATGATGATACTGATTTGGAATCCAGTGCGATCGATGTGGAAAGTAAAGAGATTTCTAAATACTTTCTTTCTTTCTCTCTCGGTTCCCTGATTAGAACTGGGACACATCTTCATATCCTACTGAATTTACAACAAAAATCATCAGTCTGGGCAGCTCACGTGGAAAACGTTCCACCGTACATTCAGAGATCTTGCAGCCAGTCCAAAACCCTGTGAGTGACCGATCCATTCCAGTGACTTCTGAATGCACAACAAAGAGCAAACTCTTAATAAAACAGAAGTGCATGAGAAATGTTTCACACAACAGCAATGGTCTCACCATAGTTTCAGGATTATGATGAGCACTTTAAACATCACTGAAATTCTGAATTTCCAAGTTCAGTGGGTTCAAGAACTTTATTAAAAGATAATGCCTATGTTCTTGTGACTGCAGACTCTTCCTTATGTGGGCCCAATTTCAGGAGGACTGAGCGAAGGCATGGCCTTATACTTGCAGGGAGTTGTTCCTACTAATGCTGACCGGTAAGGAATTGTTTTGGTGGACAACTGGGAGAGGGGGGACGGGGACAATTTACTGTCATTTACAATCGGTTGCTTTAACGCTTTAACTTCCAACAGGTTTGAAGTAAATTTCAAGACCGGGCTGTCTGACACTGATGACATTGCTTTCCACTTCAACCCTCGAATGGACCAGAATGTGGCCATGAACAGCTTCAGGAACGGAGGATGGGAAGCTGAGGAAAGTATCTCTGATAACCCCTTTAAAAAGGGAAAAGCTTTTGAGATGATCACTGTCATCAAATCTGAAGGATATCAGGTATGTGCTTTGAAACACAAAACTCACTGCCCACCCCTAGAAGAAATCTAGGAACTTGTCCTCACACGGGTTGTGTTGCTTTGGACCATCAGGTATACGTGAATGGCAAGGAGCAGTACACATTCAAGCACCGTATACCACTGGAAAAAGTGTCAGTGCTAAATATCAAAGGAGATGTTGCTGTGAACCTTTTGGGCTTCATTCAAGTAAGTTACATTTTGTTCTGCAGCATTTAAATATTTGGCAATGATGATACTGATTTGGAATCCAGTGTGATCGATGTGGAAAGTAAAGAGATTTTTTAAATACTTTCTTTCTTTCTCTCTCGGTTCCCTCATTAGAACTGGGACACATCTTCATATCCTACTGAATTTACAACAAAAACCATCAGTCTGGGCAGCTCACGTGGAAAACGTTCCACCGTACATTCAGAGATCTTGCAGCCAGTCCAAAACCCTGTGAGTGACCGATCCATTCCAGTGACTTCTGAACGCACAACAAAGAGCAAACTCTTAATAAAACAGCAGTGCATGAGAAATGTTTCACACAACAGCAATGGTCTCACCATAGTTTCAGGATTATAATGACAACTTTAAACATCACTGAAATTCTGAATTTCCAAGTTCAGTGGGTTCAAAAACCTTACTTAAAGATATTGCCTATGTTCTTGTGTTTACTGCAGACTCTTCCTTATGTGGGCCCAATTTCAGGAGGACTGAGAGAAGGCATGGCCTTATACTTGCAGGGAGTTGTTCCTAATAATGCTGACCGGTAAGGAATTGTTTTGGTGGACAACTGGGAGAGGGGGGACGGGGACAATTTACTGTCATTTAGAATAGGTTGCTTAAACACTTTAACTTCCGTGCAGGTTTGGAGTAAATTTCAAGACCGGGCCGTCTGACACTGATGACATTGCTTTCCACTTCAACCCTCGAATGGACCAGAATGTGGCCATGAACAGCTTCAGGAACGGAGGATGGGAGATTGTGGAAAGTATCTCTGATAACCCCTTTAAAAAGGGACAAGCTTTTGAGATGATCACTGTCATCAAACCTGAAGGATATCAGGTATGTGCTTTGAAACACAAAACTCACTGCAAACCCCTAAAAGAAATCTAGGAACTTGTCCTCACACGGGTTGTGTTGCTTTGGACCATCAGGTATACGTGAATGGCAAGGAGCAGTACACATTCAAGCACCGTATACCACTGGAAAAAGTGTCAGTGCTCAATATCAAAGGAGATGTTGCTGTGAGCCTTTTGGGCTTCATACAAGTAAGTTACATTTTGTTCTGCAGCATTTAAATATTTGGCAATGATGATACTGATTTGGAATCCAGTGCGATCGATGTGGAAAGTAAAGAGATTTCTAAATACTTTCTTTCTTTCTCTCTCGGTTCCCTGATTAGAACTGGGACACATCTTCATTTCCTACAGAAGTTACGACAAAAACCATCAGTCTGGGCAGCTCACGTGGAAAACGTTCCACCGTACATTCAGAGATCTTGCAGCCAGTCCAAAACCCTGTGAGTGACCGAATCCATTCCAGTGACTTCTGAACGCACAACAAAGAGCAAACTCTTAATAAAACAGCAGTGCATGAGAAATGTTTCACACAACAGCAATGGTCTCACCATAGTTTCAGGATTATAATGACCACTTTAAACATCACTGAAATTCTGAATTTCCAAGCTCAGTGGGTTCAAAAACTTTACTAAAAGATATTGCCTATGTTCTTGTGTTTACTGCAGACTCTTCCTTATGTGGGCCCAATTTCAGGAGGACTAAGAGAAGGCATGGCCTTATACTTGCAGGGAGTTGTTCCTACTAATGCTGACCGGTAAGGAATTGTTTTGGTAGACAACTGGGAGAGGGGGGACGGGGACAATTTACTGTCATTTAGAATAGGTTGCTTAAACACTTTAACTTCCGTGCAGGTTTGGAATAAATTTCAAGACCGGGCCGTCTGACACTGATGACATTGCTTTCCACTTCAACCCTCGAATGGACCAGAATGTGGCCATGAACAGCTTCAGGAACGGAGGATGGGAGGTTGTGGAAAGTATCTCTGATAACCCCTTTAAAAAGGGACAAGCTTTTGAGATGATCACTGTCATCAAATCTGAAGGATATCAGGTATGTGCTTTGAAACACAAAACTCACTGCAAACCCCTAGAAGAAATCTAGGAACTTGTCCTCACACGGGTTGTGTTGCTTTGGACCATCAGGTATACGTGAATGGCAAGGAGCAGTACACATTCAAGCACCGTATACCACTGGAAAAAGTGTCAGTGCTAAATATCAAAGAAGATGTTGCTGTGAACCTTTTGGGCTTCATTCAAGTAAGTTACATTTTTTTCTGCAGCATTTAAATATTTGGCAATGATGATACTGATTTGGAATCCAGTGCGATCGATGTGGAAAGTAAAGAGATTTCTAAATACTTTCTTTCTTTCTCTCTCGGTTCCCTCATTAGAACTGGGACACATCTTCATATCCTACTGAATTTACAACAAAAACCATCAGTCTGGGCAGCTCACGTGGAAAACGTTCCACCGTACATTCAGAGATCTTGCAGCCAGTCCAAAACCCTGTGAGTGACCGATCCATTCCAGTGACTTCTGAACGCACAACAAAGAGCAAACTCTTAATAAAACAGAAGTGCATGAGAAATGTTTCACACAACAGCAATGGTCTCACCATAGTTTCAGGATTATAATGACAACTTTAAACATCACTGAAATTCTCAATTTCCAAGTTCAGTGGGTTCAAAAACCTTACTTAAAGATATTGCCTATGTTCTTGTGTTTACTGCAGACTCTTCCTTATGTGGGCCCAATTTCAGGAGGACTGAGAGAAGGCATGGCCTTATACTTGCAGGGAGTTGTTCCTACTAATGCTGACCGGTAAGGAATTGTTTTGGTGTACAATTGGGAGAGAAGGGACGGGGACAATTTACTGTCATTTAGAATCCGTTGCTTTAACGCTTAAACTTCCGTGCAGGTTTGGAGTAAATTTCAAGACCGGGCCGTCTGACACTGATGACATTGCTTTCCACTTCAACCCTCGAATGGACCAGAATGTGGCCATGAACAGCTTCAGGAACGGAGGATGGGAGGTTGTGGAAAGTATCTCTGATAACCCCTTTAAAAAGGGACAAGCTTTTGAGATGTTCATTGTCATCAAATCTGAAGGATATCAGGTATGTGCTTTGAAACACAAAACTCACTGCCCAACCTTAAAAGAAATCTAGGAACTTGTCCTCACACGGGTTGTGTTGCTTTGGACCATCAGGTATACGTGAATGGCAAGGAGCAGTACACATTCAAGCACCGTATACCACTGGAAAAAGTGTCAGTGCTAAATATCAAAGGAGATGTTGCTGTGAACCTTTTGGGCTTCATTCAAGTAAGTTACATTTTGTTCTGCAGCATTTAAAATATTTGGCAATGATGATACTGATTTGGAATCCAGTGCGATCGATGTGGAAAGTAAAGAGATTTCTAAATACTTTCTTCCTTTCTCTCTCTGTTCCCTCATTAGAACTGGGACACATCTTCATTTCCTACAGAAGTTACGACAAAATTCATCAGTCTGGGCAGCTCACGTGGAAAACGTTCCACCGTACATTCAGAGATCTTGCAGCCAGTCCAAAACCCTGTGAGTGACCGATCCATTCCAGTGACTTCTGAACGCACAACAAAGTGCAAACTCTTAATGAAACAGAAGTGCATGAGAAATGTTTCACACAACAGCAATGGTCTCAGCATAGTTTCAGGATTATGTTGACAACTTTAAACATCAATGAATTTCTTAATGTCCCATTTTAGTGAGTTCAATAACCTGCCATAAGAATCTAGTCAACAGGATAATGCCTATGTTCTTGTGTTTACTGCAGACTCTTCCTTATGTGGGCCCAATTTCAGGAGGACTGAGAGAAGGCATGGCCTTATACTTGCAGGGAGTTGTTCCTACTAATGCTGACCGGTAAGGAATTGTTTTGGTAGACAACTGGGAGAGGGGGGACGGGGACAATTTACTGTCATTTAGAATAGGTTGCTTTAACGCTTAAACTTCCGTGCAGGTTTGGAGTAAATTTCAAGACCGGGCCGTCTGACACTGATGACATTGCTTTCCACTTCAACCCTCGAATGGACCAGAATGTGGCCATGAACAGCTTCAGGAACGGAGGATGGGAAGCTGAGGAAAGTATCGCTGACAACCCCTTTAAAAAGGGACAAGCTTTTGAGATGATCACTGTCATCAAATCTGAAGGATATCAGGTATGTGCTTTGAAACACAAAACTCACTGCCCACCCCTAGAAGAAATCTAGGAACTTGTCCTCACACGGGTTGTCTTGCTTTGGACCATCAGGTATACGTGAATGGCAAGGAGCAGTACACATTCAAGCACCGTATACCACTGGAAAAAGTGTCAGTGCTAAATATCAAAGAAGATGTTGCTGTGAACCTTTTGGGCTTCATTCAAGTAAGTTACATTTTGTTCTGCAGCATTTAAAATATTTGGCAATGATGATACTGATTTGTAATCCAGTGCGATCGATGTGGAAAGTAAAGAGATTTCTAAATACTTTCTCTCTCTCTCTCTCTCTGTTCCCTCATTAGAACTGGGACACATCTTCATTTCCTACAGAAGTTACGACAAAAACCATCAGTCTGGGCAGCTCACGTGGAAAACGTTCCACCGTACATTCAGAGATCTTGCAGCCAGTCCAAAACCCTGTGAGTGACCGGATCCATTCCAGTGACTTCTGAACGCACAACAAAGAGCAAACTCTTAATAAAACAGAAGTGCATGAGAAATGTTTCACACAACAGCAATGGTCTCACCATAGTTTCAGAATTATGATGAGCACTTTAAACATCACTGAAATTCTGAATTTCCAAGTTCAGTGGGTTCAAAAACTTTACTAAAAGATATTGCCTATGTTCTTGTGTTTACTGCAGACTCTTCCTTATGTGGGCCCAATTTCAGGAGGACTAAGAGAAGGCATTGCCTTATACTTGCAGGGAGTTGTTCCTACTAATGCTGA
Source organism: Pseudorasbora parva (assembly GCF_024679245.1). NCBI lineage: Eukaryota > Metazoa > Chordata > Actinopteri > Cypriniformes > Gobionidae > Pseudorasbora > Pseudorasbora parva. Next base: position 977,902 of record NC_090187.1, on the reverse strand, counting down.
CCGGTAAGGAATTGTTTTGGTGGACAACTGGGAGAGAGGGACGGGGACAATTTACTGTCATTTAGAATCGGTTGCCTAAACACTTTAACTTCCGTGCAGGTTTGGAGTAAATTTCAAGACCGGGCCGTCTGACACTGATGACATTGCTTTCCACTTCAACCCTCGAATGGACCAGAATGTGGCCATGAACAGCTTCAGGAACGGAGGATGGGAGATTGTGGAAAGTATCTCTGATAACCCCTTTAAAAAGGGTCAAGCTTTTGAGATGATCACTGTCATCAAACCTGAAGGATATCAGGTATGTGCTTTGAAACACAAAACTCACTGCAAACCCCTAAAAGAAATCTAGGAACTTGTCCTCACACGGGTTGTGTTGATTTGGACCATCAGGTATACGTGAATGGCAAGGAGCAGTACACATTCAAGCACCGTATACCACTGGAAAAAGTGTCAGTGCTCAATATCAAAGGAGATGTTGCTGTGAACCTTTTGGGCTTCATTCAAGTAAGTTACATTTTGTTCTGCAGCATTTAAATATTTGGCAATGATGATACTGATTTGGAATCCAGTGCGATCGATGTGGAAAGTAAAGAGATTTCTAAATACTTTCTTTCTTTCTCTCTCGGTTCCCTGATTAGAACTGGGACACATCTTCATTTCCTACAGAAGTTACGACAAAAACCATCAGTCTGGGCAGCTCACGTGGAAAACGTTCCACCGTACATTCAGAGATCTTGCAGCCAGTCCAAAACCCTGTGAGTGACCGAATCCATTCCAGTGACTTCTGAACGCACAACAAAGAGCAAACTCTTAATAAAACAGAAGTGCATGAGAAATGTTTCACACAACAGCAATGGTCTCACCATAGTTTCAGGATTATAATGACCACTTTAAACATCACTGAAATTCTGAATTTCCAAGTTCAGTGGGTTCAAAAACTTTACTAAAAGATATTGCCTATGTTCTTGTGTTTACTGCAGACTCTTCCTTATGTGGGCCCAATTTCAGGAGGACTAAGAGAAGGCATGGCCTTATACTTGCAGGGAGTTGTTCCTACTACTGCTGACCGGTAAGGAATTGTTTTGGTAGACAACTGGGAGAGGGGGGACGGGGACAATTTACTGTCATTTAGAATCGGTTGCTTTAACGCTTAAACTTCCGTGCAGGTTTGGAGTAAATTTCAAGACCGGGCCGTCTGACACTGATGACATTGCTTTCCACTTCAACCCTCGAATGGACCAGAATGTGGAAATGAACAGCTTCAGGAACGGAGGATGGGAGGTTGTGGAAAGTATCTCTGACAACCCCTTTAAAAAGGGAGAAGCTTTTGAGATGATCACTGTCATCAAACCTGAAGGATATCAGGTATGTGCTTTGAAACACAAAACTCACTGCAAACCCCTAGAAGAAATCTAGGAACTTGTCCTCACATGGGTTGTGTTGCTTTGGACCATCAGGTATACGTGAATGGCAAGGAGCAGTACACATTCAAGCACCGTATACCACTGGAAAAAGTGTCAGTGCTAAATATCAAAGGAGATGTTGCTGTGAACCTTTTGGGCTTCATTCAAGTAAGTTACATTTTGTTCTGCAGCATTTAAATATTTGGCAATGATGATACTGATTTGGAATCCAGTGCGATCGATGTGGAAAGTAAAGAGATTTCTAAATACTTTCTTTCTTTCTCTCTCGGTTCCCTCATTAGAACTGGGACACATCTTCATATCCTACTGAATTTACAACAAAAACCGTCAGTCTGGGCAGCTCACGTGGAAAACGTTCCACCGTACATTCAGAGATCTTGCAGCCAGTCCAAAACCCTGTGAGTGACCGATCCATTCCAGTGACTTCTGAACGCAAAACAAAGAGCAAACTCTTAATAAAACAGAAGTGCATGAGAAATGTTTCACACAACAGCAATGGTCTCACCATAGTTTCAGGATTATGATGACAACTTTAAACATCACTGAAATTCTCAATTTCCAAGTTCAGTGGGTTCAAAAACCTTACTTAAAGATAATGCCTATGTTCTTGTGTTTACTGCAGACTCTTCCTTATGTGGGCCCAATTTCAGGAGGACTGAGAGAAGGCATGGCCTTATACTTGCAGGGAGTTGTTCCTACTAATGCTGACCGGTAAGGAATTGTTTTGGTGGACAATTGGGAGAGAGGGACGGGGACAATTTACTGTCATTTAGAATCCGTTGCTTTAACGCTTTAACTTCCGTGCAGGTTTGGAGTAAATTTCAAGACCGGGCCGTCTGACACTGATGACATTGCTTTCCACTTCAACCCTCGAATGGACCAGAATGTGGCCATGAACAGCTTCAGGAACGGAGGATGGGAGGTTGTGGAAAGTATCTCTGATAACCCCTTTAAAAAGGGACAAGCTTTTGAGATGATCACTGTCATCAAATCTGAAGGATATCAGGTATGTGCTTTGAAACACAAAACTCACTGCCCACCCCTAGAAGATATCTAGGAACTTGTCCTCACACGGGTTGTGTTGCTTTGGACCATCAGGTATACGTGAATGGCAAGGAGCAGTACACATTCAAGCACCGTATACCACTGGAAAAAGTGTCAGTGCTAAATATCAAAGAAGATGTTGCTGTGAACCTTTTGGGCTTCATTCAAGTAAGTTACATTTTGTTCTGCAGCATTTAAATATTTGGCAATGATGATACTGATTTGGAATCCAGTGCGATCGATGTGGAAAGTAAAGAGATTTCTAAATACTTTCTTTCTTTCTCTCTCGGTTCCCTCATTAGAACTGGGACACATCTTCATATCCTACTGAATTTACAACAAAAACCATCAGTCTGGGCAGCTCATGTGGAAAACGTTCCACCGTACAGTCAGAGATCTTGCAGCCAGTCCAAAACCCTGTGAGTGACCGATCCATTCCAGTGACTTCTGAACGCACAACAAAGAGCAAACTCTTAATAAAACAGCAGTGCATGAGAAATGTTTCACACAACAGCAATGGTCTCATCATAGTTTCAGGATTATGTTGACAACTTTAAACATCAATGAATTTCTTAATGTCCCATTTTAGTGAGTTCAATAACCTACCATAAAAATCTAGTCAACAGGATAATGCCTATGTTCTTGTGTTTACTGCAGACTCTTCCTTATGTGGGCCCAATTTCAGGAGGACTGAGAGAAGGCATGGCCTTATACTTGCAGGGAGTTGTTCCTACTAATGCTGACCGGTAAGGAATTGTTTTGGTGGACAACTGGGAGAGAAGGGACGGGGACAATTTACTGTCATTTAGAATTCGTTGCTTTAACACTTTAACTTCCGTGCAGGTTTGGAGTAAATTTCAAGACCGGGCCGTCTGACACTGATGACATTGCTTTCCACTTCAACCCTCGAATAGACCAGAATGTGGCCATGAACAGCTTCAGGAACGGAGGATGGGAGGTTGTGGAAAGTATCTCTGATAACCCCTTTAAAAAGGGACAAGCTTTTGAGATGATCACTGTCATCAAACCTGAAGGATATCAGGTATGTGCTTTGAAACACAAAACTCACTGCCCACCCTTAAAAGAAATGTTGGAATTTGTCCTCACACAGGTTGTGTTGCTTTGGACCATCAGGTATACGTGAATGGCAAGGAGCAGTACACATTCAAGCACCGTATACCACTGGAAAAAGTGTCAGTGCTAAATATCAAAGAAGATGTTGCTGTGAACCTTTTGGGCTTCATTCAAGTAAGTTACATTTTGTTCTGCAGCATTTAAAATATTTGGCAATGATGATACTGATTTGGAATCCAGTGCGATCGATGTGGAAAGTAAAGAGATTTTTAAATACTTTCTTTCTTTCTCTCTCTCTCGGTTCCCTGATTAGAACTGGGACACATCTTCATTTCCTACAGAAGTTACGACAAAAACCATCAGTCTGGGCAGCTCACGTGGAAAACGTTCCACCGTACATTCAGAGATCTTGCAGCCAGTCCAAAACCCTGTGAGTGACCGATCCATTCCAGTGACTTCTGAACTCACAACAAAGAGCAAACTCTTAATAAAACAGAAGTGCATGAGAAATGTTTCACACAACAGCAATGGTCTCACCATAGTTTCAGGATTATAATGACAACTTTAAACATCACTGAAATTCTGAATTTCCAAGTTCAGTGGGTTCAAAAACCTTACTTAAAGATAATGCCTATGTTCTTGTGTTTACTGCAGACTCTTCCTTATGTGGGCCCAATTTCAGGAGGACTAAGAGAAGGCATGGCCTTATACTTGCAGGGAGTTGTTCCTACTAATGCTGACCGGTAAGGAATTGTTTTGGTAGACAACTGGGAGAGAGGGGATGGGGACAATTTACTGTCATTTAGAATAGGTTGCTTTAACGCTTAAACTTCCGTGCAGGTTTGGAGTAAATTTCAAGACCGGGCCGTCTGACACTGATGACATTGCTTTCCACTTCAACCCTCGAATGGACCAGAATGTGGCCATGAACAGCTTCAGGAACGGAGGATGGGAGGTTGTGGAAAGTATCTCTGATAACCCCTTTAAAAAGGGTCAAGCTTTTGAGATGATCACTGTCATCAAACCTGAAGGATATCAGGTATGTGCTTTGAAACACAAAACTCACTGCCCACCCCTAGAAGAAATCTAGGAACCTGTCCTCACACGGGTTGTGTTGCTTTGGACCATCAGGTATACGTGAATGGCAAGGAGCAGTACACATTCAAGCACCGTATACCACTGGAAAAAGTGTCAGTGCTAAATATCAAAGAAGATGTTGCTGTGAACCTTTTGGGCTTCATTCAAGTAAGTTACATTTTGTTCTGCAGCATTTAAATATTTGGCAATGATGATACTGATTTGGAATCCAGTGCGATCGATGTGGAAAGTAAAGAGATTTCTAAATACTTTCTTTCTTTCTCTCTCGGTTCCCTCATTAGAACTGGGACACATCTTCATATCCTACAGAAGTTACGACAAAAACCATCAGTCTGGGCAGCTCACGTGGAAAACGTTCCACCGTACATTCAGAGATCTTGCAGCCAGTCCAAAACCCTGTGAGTGACCGATCCATTCCAGTGACTTCTGAACGCACAACAAACAGAAAACTCTTAATGAAACAGAAGTGCATGAGAAATGTTTCACACAACAGCAATGGTCTCACCATAGTTTCAGGATTATGTTGACAACTTTAAACATCAATGAATTTCTTAATGTCCCATTTTAGTGAGTTCAATAACCTGCCATAAGAATCTAGTCAACAGGATAATGCCTATGTTCTTGTGTTTACTGCAGACTCTTCCTTATGTGGGCCCAATTTCAGGAGGACTGAGCGAAGGCATGGCCTTATACTTGCAGGGAGTTGTTCCTACTAATGCTGACCGGTAAGGAATTGTTTTGGTGGACAACTGGGAGAGAGGGACGGGGACAATTTACTGTCATTTAGAATAGGTTGCTTAAACACTTTAACTTCCGTGCAGGTTTGGAGTAAATTTCAAGACCGGGCTGTCTGACACTGATGACATTGCTTTCCACTTCAACCCTCGAATGGACCAGAATGTGGAAATGAACAGCTTCAGGAACGGAGGATGGGAGATTGTGGAAAGTATCTCTGATAACCCCTTTAAAAAGGGTCAAGCTTTTGAGATGATCACTGTCATCAAACCTGAAGGATATCAGGTATGTGCTTTGAAACACAAAACTCACTGCAAACCCCTAAAAGAAATCTAGGAACTTGTCCTCACACGGGTTGTCTTGCTTTGGACCATCAGGTATACGTGAATGGCAAGGAGCAGTACACATTCAAGCACCGTATACCACTGGAAAAAGTGTCAGTGCTAAATATCAAAGGAGATGTTGCTGTGAACCTTTTGGGCTTCATTCAAGTAAGTTACATTTTGTTCTGCAGCATTTAAATATTTGGCAATGATGATACTGATTTGGAATCCAGTGCGATCGATGTGGAAAGTAAAGAGATTTTTTAAATACTTTCTTTCTTTCTCTCTCGGTTCCCTCATTAGACCTGGGACACATCTTCATATCCTACTGAATTTACGACAAAAATCATCAGTCTGGGCAGCTCACGTGGAAAACGTTCCACCGTACATTCAGAGATCTTGCAGCCAGTCCAAAACCCTGTGAGTGACCGATCCATTCCAGTGACTTCTGAACGCACAACAAAGAGCAAACTCTTAATAAAACAGAAGTGCATGAGAAATGTTTCACACAACAGCAATGGTCTCACCATAGTTTCAGGATTATGATGACAACTTTAAACATCACTGAAATTCTGAATTTCCAAGTTCAGTGGGTTCAAAAACCTTACTTAAAGATATTGCCTATGTTCTTGTGTTTACTGCAGACTCTTCCTTATGTGGGCCCAATTTCAGGAGGACTGAGAGAAGGCATGGCCTTATACTTGCAGGGAGTTGTTCCTACTAATGCTGACCGGTAAGGAATTGTTTTGGTGGACAATTGGGAGAGAAGGGACGGGGACAATTTACTGTCATTTGGAATCCGTTACTTTAACGCTTTAACTTCCGTGCAGGTTTGGAGTAAATTTCAAGACCGGGCCGTCTGACACTGATGACATTGCTTTCCACTTCAACCCTCGAATGGACCAGAATGTGGCCATGAACAGCTTCAGGAACGGAGGATGGGAGGTTGTGGAAAGTATCTCTGATAACCCCTTTAAAAAGGGACAAGCTTTTGAGATGATCACTGTCATCAAACCTGAAGGATATCAGGTATGTGCTTTGAAACACAAAACTCACTGCCCACCCCTAGAAGAAATCTAGGAACTTGTCCTCACATGGGTTGTGTTGCTTTGGACCATCAGGTATACGTGAATGGCAAGGAGCAGTACACATTCAAGCACCGTATACCACTGGAAAAAGTGTCAGTGCTAAATATCAAAGAAGATGTTGCTGTGAACCTTTTGGGCTTCATACAAGTAAGTTACATTTCCATCAACTGATGCAATATTGCTTAATGATGATACTGTTTTGGAATCCAGTGAGAATTAGGTGGAAAGTAAAGAAAATACACTCTCTCTTTAGAACTGGAGCGCATCATCATTTGTTACTAAAGTCAAATCAACAATCATCAGTCTGGGCAGCTCACGTGGAAAACGTTCCACCGTACATTCAGAGATCTTGCAGCCAGTCCAAAACCCTGTGAGTGACCGATCCATTCCAGTGACTTCTGAACGCACAAAAAAGTGCAAACTCTTAAAGACATAGTCCACCCCAACACGTTTACTCACTCTTATGTAATTTCTAAGTAATATGAGCAATATGAGTTTTACCCAAAATACATTTTCTTGCCATAGCTTTACGATTGTAAAAAACACTTTTACATTAATGTATTGCCAATTTCCATTTTAATGAATTCAAACCCTGCCTGAAGATTTGGACTGATGCCTATGTTCTTGTGTTTACTACAGACTCTTCCTTATGTGGGCCCAATTTCAGGAGGACTGAGAGAAGGCATGGCCTTGTATGTGCAGGGATCTGTTCCTACTAATGCTGACCGGTAAGTGACAATTCCATTGGCCGAGTGTATGCAACCAACCCTTAGATATGCACTGAATAAGGGTTAGGTATTGCCAAACACCTCATGATAAGTATTGCAATAAGTAGACAACAGAATCTACACCAGTCAGGCATAACATTGGCAGGTGAAGTGAATAACGCTGATGATCTCTTCTTCACGGCTCCTGATAGTGGGTGGGATATATTAGGCAGCAAGTGAACATTTTATTCTCAAAGTTCATGTGTTAGAAGCAGGAGAAATGGGCAAGCGTAAGGATTAGAGCGAGTCTGAAAAGGGCCAAATTGTGACGGCTAGACAACTGGATCAGAGCATCTCCAAAACTGCAGCTCTTGTGGGCTGTTGGGGTCATGGGCTGCCAAGGCTCATTGATGCACGTGGGGAGCGAAGGCTGGCCCATGTGGTCCGATCAAACAGACGAGCTACTGGAGCTCAAACTGCTCCAGAAGTTAATGCTGGTTCTGATAGAAAGGGGTCAGAATAGACAGAGCAGCTCAGTTTGTTGTGTATGGGGCGGCATAGCCGCTGACCAGTCAGGGTGCCCATGCTGACCCCTGACCCCGCCAAAAGCACCAACGTGAGCATCAGAACTGGACCACGGAGCAATGGAAGAAGGTGGCCTGGTCTGAGGAATCACGTGTTCTTTAATATCACGTGGATGGTCGGGTGTGTGTGTGTGTGGCTTACCTGAGGAACACATGGCCCCAGGATGCCCTATGGGAAGAAGGCGAGCCGGTGGAGGCAGTGTGATGCTTTGGGCAATGTTCTGCATTTACATTTACATTTACATTTAATTATTTAGCAGACGCTTTTATCCAAAGCGACTTACAAAAAAGGGGAGAGCAATAGAAGCAACGAAACAAACAAGGCCAACAGCCTGTAAGAGCTGTAAGAAATCTCAATTAATTAGCACAGTACACAATTATTATTATTATTATTATTATTTATAGCAATCTACAACAAAAACTCACGTACGCAAATACAGAACACTAGATTTTGATAGCGAAGATAAGATAACAACCCATTAGGACTAAGGCTGTTGCCCCAACTGTTGTCGTTAATGCAGATTCAGTGACCCAATGGGTTTTCTGCTGGGAAACCTTGGGTCCTCCATCCATGTGGATGTTACTTTGACACGCTCCACCTACCTAAGCATTGCTGAGACCATGTTCAGCCTTTCATGGAAACAGTATTCTGGTGGCTGTGGCTCTTCCAGCAGGATAATGCTCCTGACACAAAGCACAAATGCTTCAGGAATGGTTTGAGGAGCACAACAACCAGTTTGAGGTGTTTTCCTCCAAATACCCCTGATCTCAATCCAATCGAGCATCTGTGGGATGAGCTGAACAAACAAATCCATGGAGGCACAACCTCGCAACTTACAGGACTTAAATGATCTGCTGCTAACATCTTGGTGCTAGATATCAAAGCACATCTTCAGGGGTTTAGAAGAGTCCATGCCTTGGCACTGTTGTTTTGTCAGAAAAGGGGACCAACTAAATATTAGGAAGGTTGTTATTTGTATATTTGAATGCATCACAATATTATAATATTACTGATACCTCACCAAACATGCAAGTGAAGTCTAGCCATGCATCAAACATTTAAAACATCTGTTATTACAATGTGGAGTAATCGCTGCAGTTTCATTAGGTTGATGAGATGAGTCATTTGTTTGGATTCAAATAATTTAACATGTCTCCACTTCCATGCAGGTTTGCAATCAATTTTAAGACTGGGCCTACTGACAAGCATGACACTGCTTTCCATTTTAACCCTCGGATGGGTTCAAAGGTGGCCATAAACAGCTTCACCAATGGAAAATGGGGAGCGGAGGAAAGTATCTCTGATAACCCCTTTAAAAAGGGTCAAGCTTTTGAGATGTTCATTGTCATCAAATCCGAAGGATATCAGGTATGTGCTTTGAAACACAAAACTCACTGCCCAACCTTAAAAGAAATCTAGGAACTTGTCCTCACACGGGTTGTGTTGCTTTGGACCATCAGGTATACGTGAATGGCAAGGAGCAGTACACATTCAAGCACCGTATACCACTGGAAAAAGTGTCAGTGCTAAATATCAAAGGAGATGTTGCTGTGAGCCTTTTGGGCTTCATTCAAGTAAGTTACATTTTGTTCAGCAGCATTTAAAATATTTGGCAATGATGTTTTAGAATTCGGTGAGAATGAGGTGGAAAGTAAAGAGTTTTCCAAATACTTTCTCTCTTTAGAATTGGAGCACATCCTCATTTGTTACTAACGTTAAGTCAACAATCATCAGTCTGGGCAGCTCACGTGGGGAACGTTCCACCGTACATTCAGAGATCTTGCAGCCAGTCCAAAACCCTGTGAGTGACCGATCCATTCCAGTGACTTCTGAACGCACAACAAAGAGCAAACTCTTAAAGACAAGTCACATGAGCATGAAAACTGTTTTACCCAACAGTTCTTGGCTTTACGATTTTTTTTCCTAATTTCCATTTTAATGAATTCAAACCCTGCCCGAAGATTTGGACTGATGCTTATTTTCTTGTTCACACTGCAGACTCTTCCTTATGTGGGCCCAATTTCAGGAGGACTGAGAGAAGGCATGGCCTTGTATGTGCAGGGATCTGTTCCTACTAATGCTGACCGGTAAGTGACAATTCCATCGGCCAAGTGTAGGCAACAACCTGGTAGGCACCAGTTATGCACTATTTTTACGTCTACATAGTTGACGATGAATGCATTTTACTAGATTTGTAATGAGATGCGTTTGTAAACACGTTTTCCATTAAAATAAAAGCTCAACTATATCACAACTATAAGAGGGTTGAGTCCCCTTTAAATTTCAGGTAGGCAAGGCAAGGCAAGGCAAGTTTATTTGTATAGCATATATCATACACAATGGCAAGATGGGCTCCTGTAGGGGACGTTACCTTTGCCCCACAGGTTCTCCCCTTTTTTGAGTGTGCCTCTTTGCACCATTAACAAGCAGAATGAAGTGAAGCACACTGCTCTCCTTTTACAATCTCTTCCAGTCAGACAGCCCTTACCAAAAATAATAATCAATGGATGCATAAGAAATAGAAATAAACAGTTGTAAAGGGAATTAAAAAAATGTAATGATATATAGATAAAATAACAATAACCGGATAAACGGTTGTCTTTCAAACTCCCTCTGCACGCGATAGGATAGCGCTACACCAACCAGAGCAACGAAGGTGAAGCAGAGCTCGCTGACTGATTAAACATTCGCCGTATCCGGTCGGCTAAACTCCGAACACATCTTCCCTTCTTCAGAATGACTTCAGTGCCGTTCTTTGTTCTTTTCTCAGAGAAAAGCTGAACTCCAAGTCTTCCAGAGTCGTGGTCAGAGCTGATTCGAAAGACCGCCGCCGTTCGCCAGTTTCTGTGTTTACTAGAAGCACGCAAACGCAACTCGGCCGTCGTCATTATGGCCCCGCCCACCGACTCTATACACAACGTGATTGGGCCGTCCAGATTTTGAAGAACACAGCTCAGAATGGTATTGAGAGTTCCTAGACGACACTTGCGGGCAAATTAAATTTGCTGCCGCTAGAGTGCGTCTAGATTTCTAGGCTACAGTTGACGCACAGATAAGATAAGATGCGATCAGTGGGACGTACAGTGGCACAGTGCTCATTCAGTAAATGCACAGCTGAACAGATGTGTTCTGAGTCTGGATCTGAATGTGGCTACTGTTGGAGCACATCTGATCTGTTCAGGAAGCTGGTTCAGCTGCGGCTGGCCTAATAGCTAAAGGCAGACTCTCCTTGCTTTGAGTGAACTCTTGGTATTTCTAACTGACTTGATCCTGCTGATCTGAGTGATATGTTGGGTTTGTATTTAATCAGCATATCTGCGATGTATTGAGGTCCTAGCTCATTGAGAGATTTATAAACAAGTACTTTAAAATCGATCCTAAATGTAACTGGAAGCCAGTGTAAAGACCTGAGGACTGGTGTGATATGGTCATATTTTCTGGTTCTGCTCAGCGTTCTGTATGAGCTGCAGCTGTCTAATGGTCTTTTTGGGAAGGCCGGTGAGAAGGCCATTACAATAGTCCACCCTACTGGTGATGAAAGCATGAACCAGTTTCTCTAAGTCTTGCCTGGAGACAAAGCATCTAATTCTTGCAATATTTTTCAGATGATAGTATGCTGATTTAGTTGTTGCTTTGACATGACTACTGAAACTCAGGTCTGACTCCAAAATCACACCAAGATTCCTGACTTGATTTTTTGTTATCAGGCCTTTAGCCTCAAGATATGCGTTCACCTTGAGAATTTCATCTTTGTTTCCAAATGTAGTGATTTCGGTTTTGTCTTTGTTTAACTGAAGATAGTTTTGGCACATCCAGTTGTTAACTTCATCAATGCATTTGCACAGGGAGTCAATGGGGCTGTAGTCATTAGGTGACAGTGCTAAGTAGAGCTGGGTGTCGTCAGCATAGCTGTGGTAAGCAATATTGTTATTTTTCATTATTTGGCTCAGTGGCAGCATATACAGGTTAAACAGGAGAGGTGCTAGAACTGACCCTTGTGGGACTCTGCATGTCATGGATGTCCACTCAGACTTATGGTCTCCTATACTCACATAATAACCTCTCCCTTCTAAGCATGACCTGAACCATTTGAGGACCATCCTAGAAAGCCCGACCCAGTTTTCCAGCCTGTCTAGAAGTATGGTGTGGTCAACAGTGTCGAATGCAGCACTGAGGTCGAGTAGAACCAGAATTGATGTTTTGCCTGTATCATTATTTATGCGAATATCATTTATAATCTTTATGAGCACTGTCTCTGTGTTGTGATGCGGTCGGAAAATTGTCAAAGTATCCGTTCGAGCTTAAGAATTTTTTCAGCTGACTGAAAACAACTTTTTCAATGATCTTGCCAATGAAGGGGATATTTGAGATTGGTCTGTAGTTGCTCAATCTGGAGTTATCCAGATTTCTCTTTTTCAAGAAAGGCTTAACTATTGCGGTTTTAAGAGAGTTTGGAAAAGTCCCATAGAGAAGTGAGGAGTTCACCACTTCTAGGAGATCTGCTTTCAAACAGTAAAACATACTTTTGGAAAAAAGAAGTAAGGAGTGCGTCAAGGGCGCAGGTTGATGTTTTAAGGCGCTTTACCATTTCTTCTAAAATTGTACTGTCAATTGCTTTGAAATCAGACATAGTAACTTTCTGAGGTTGTGGTCTGATCTGTCTGACCCCAGAGCAACTCGAGGAACTGCTGATTGCCTTTCTGATATTATTGATTTTCTCTGAGAAGTAGGAAGCAAACTCGCTGCATTTGCTGTCTGAGAGCATTTCATTGGAAATGAGACTCAGGGTGTTTGTTAGTCTCTCTACAGTAGCAAAAAGAGTGCGCGTGTTGTTTATGTTTCTGTTTATTATATTTGAGAAGAAGGTCTGTCTAGCTTTGCCTAGTTCAACATTGAAAGCATGAAGGCTGTCTTTATAGATGTTATAATCGGCAGGCAGTGGCTCAGTGGTTCATGTAGATTGTCTACAAACCGAGGTTGGTGGTTCAATCCCCGGTTCCACCTGACCAAGTGTCGAGGTGTCCATGAGCAAGACACCTAACCCTAGCTGCTCCCGACGAGCTGGATGTCGCCTTACATGGCTGACACCGCCGTCGGTGTATGAATGGGTGAATGTGAGGCAAAAATGTAAAGCGCTTTGGATGGCCATAGGGTCTGTTAAAAGCGCTATATAAATGCAGTCCATTTACCATTTACCATTTATAATGGACCAAATGTTTTTTCTTCCATCACATGCGTTCAGATTTCCCGCTTTGTCTTTTCAATTCTGTTGAGTTTCTCCAAGGTGCTTTTTGTTTTCCACTCTTTTTCCTGACTTTCAGAGGAGCAATGTCATCAATTACACTCTTTACTTTTGAGTTAAAGGAGTCAAGGAGAAGATCAACAGAGTCTGCAGATATGCTTGGTGTTAGAGATAAAGCCTTCATAAACAGCACATTAGTGTTCTCATTTAAGCATCTCTTTTTGACAGAGACAGATCTAGCTTCAATGGCAGGAGAGATTGATATATCAAAGAAAATACAGAAATGATCAGACAGTGCCACATCCTTAATAACAATCGATGAAATGTTTAGACCGTTACTGATAAGTAAATCTAGAGTGTGTCCACGATTGTGTGTGGGTCCATTTACATGCTGTGTCAAATCAAAAGTGTTAGGAACAGAGAGCTCTTTTGTTTTACTAGTCAATGTAAAGACTTGTTCAATTTGCACAGTGAATATGGGTTGTAGCTCATGATTTTGAAAGTGCACCGGATTGATGAATTTAACGTCAAAATGCACAAAGTTTTCTTATGGTGGGCATGCCCCCAGACCCCCCTAGAGTTTCACCAAAATCTCGTGGGAAAAACAGAATAAAGGTCCATGCATCACAATATGATAATATTGATACCTCACCAAACATGCAAGTGAGCCCCAGCCCTGCATCAAACATATAAAAAAAATGATAGAACTGTTGTAGTTACAATGTGGAGTAATCTCTGCAGTTTCATTAGGTTGATGAGATGAGTCATTTGTTTGGATTCAAATAATTTAACATGTCTCCACTTCCATGCAGGTTTGCAATCAATTTTAAGACTGGGCCTACTGACAAGCATGACACTGCTTTCCATTTTAACCCTCGGATGGGTTCAAAGGTGGCCTTAAACAGCTTCACCAATGGAAAATGGGGAGCGGAGGAAAGTATCTCTGATAACCCCTTTAAAAAGGGTCAAGCTTTTGAGATGATCATTGTCATCAAATCCGAAGGATATCAGGTATGTGCTTTGAAACACAAAACTCACTGCCCAACCTTAAAAGAAAGCTCACATCTATACAAAATATGTATCATAATACATCCATCAATGCATGAACAAACAATTTATGCTACATTTATTCTAAAGGCTGTTTTTCTGCCAAATGATGATGTGCCCGTAAGAAGCAAAGCTAATATGCATTAAAATACTACTTAAATCTTAAAGCCTGGCTTTGTTGTGTTAGGTACAAGTAAATGGCCAACAACACAGCAAGTTCAAACACCGCATCCCTTTGGAAAAAGTTTCTGCAATCAACATTAATGGGAATGTCTCCATCAGCGTCCTTGGTTTTGTCATGGTGAGTTATCCCAGCCTGCTTGCTCTTTATATGCGCCTACCAAAAATACACATAAAAATGCTGGATTGCACGATCTCTCTTGTATGTAAATCAATTTAAATGCTGACGTTTGAATAACCCTTCTTTTGTTTTACAGGGTATGTGAAAAGCGAGCATTTCTGGGGCTGCATTCTCAGAGAGTAAAACATTGATTTCAGTCTAATCCATTGCCACTAATCAAGATTGCTGCTTATATTGTAATGAAAGCAAATAAATCCAATTTTCTTAAACTACACTTCTCTAATGTTGCGAGTGTTGGGTCAAAATACAAACAGATTTGAGAAAAAGCTCTGTCACCACATGGATAGACACCTGCACTGCTTTATATTCATTTGCCGGGATTTTCTTTGAATTGTAAATGAACTGAAGTCTAATAGCAATGTGAGTGGGTTTCTATGCAAACTAAATGACTGATTTTGGCAAACCATCCTATAAGTAAACCTTAAGAAACAACAATAAAAGCTAAACTTTTCAGTTCATTGTTTAAACATCATTTTGTTTCAGTGTCCACAACAAGTTTTTCAAGAATTGGTCCCTAAGGGTAAAGATCTCTGAGTAGAAACGGACACTATTTCACAGTCAACCTAGCAAAGGTATACATCATCTTGAGTCTTCAAAAACATTTTTACATAAATGGCCACAAGGTGGAACTCTTCCCACAGTTTTACACTCAGTTTATTCATGCTCGCAGACAAAAGCCTACTCATGTCAATGGTTTACAATGTGCTTATTGTTATCATTACCCACAACAGCTGTCATTACCAAAATACAAAGAAAGAATGATTCTGCTAGAAATGTCACTACACCAGTGTAAAGTGTGAGCCAAATTAATTAACTACAGTATATATTTTAAGATTTGTGTTGCTGTCAGATGAATCCACATTAAACAGATTTGCTCTGGCCCTTAAGTTTGTTCTCTCTCTGGAGCATTAGTTTTTGTTGAGAGGTAGATAAGTTTAAAGTCGCTTTTAAAAGTAAATTTTAGTTTACAACAGTTCTGAACATTACAGAAATCATATACTTTAAAAGAATATAATTAAGTGAAAGTAATACATGACACGTGATTGCATGTTATTGACAAATAACCAAAAATTGATTATAGTTTATATTAAATGCCATTAGCTGAACTTTAAGGTGGTTTTCATAATTCATAATTCTGTTGTCTGAAATACGTGTAATGCTGAATGTAATGACAAGAATAAAATACTTTAATGTCTAATTTCTATTGACTCTTGTATGTTGTGTATTTGATTTGTATTATTGCAATTGAGTACGTTTAAAATATATTAACTGCAATTGTAATTTTGAAGAACACACCACAGTTAAAGGTACACTATAACTACAAAACACAAAGCAGCATGCGTTTTGCAGATTAACATGGCTCTTAATGACAACTAAAACGAGAGGAGATTCTCCTGCTGTTCATTAAACATTCACTGCTAATCTTAAAGGGTTACTTCAGCGATTAGCGTACGGCTTTGTATCAGTAGAAACCCTGGAGTATATTCGAATTATTGTGCTTTCCCCCCTCATATCCCCCTGAGACGAGAGATTTATGCATTTTATTTCTGGAAAAATTCCTCCCATGACGCAAATATCGTCAATTTGCGCCATCGGAGGAATTGTTGGCCAAAGGCTAAAGACTACAGCCAGCAGAGGGAGCCATTTCCGCATGTTTTACACCCGCACATGAGGATGGAGATCACACTCGGAGCTCAGCTCGGCTCAGGCACTCATTTAAACGGATGCTGAGCAATGTAAGTGTTTTAACTTCTCAAATTAATTTCTATGATTACGCTTCCAAAGGCATGAACTGAAACGCGCCGGACTGAACTCGAGTTGTGAATGTATGTGGTCGCGATTACCTCAGCTCTCATCACAAGAGCTCAGCTCATGATGTTAAATGTAATCTGACTCCTGCAGCGTTGTGCTGTGAGACTCACGCGGCGACTAGATCATTATATTGAACACACACGTTCAGGATTTAATTGTAGTGTCTGTTCTCTAACTCAGTCACAGTAATCCAGTAGTGGTGGCTTTGGGAATGGCCTCACAGGGCAGCGAAGCATTCTGGGAATTGTAGTCTTTCATCCCCATGAGACAAAAATACATTTTCTGTCTTTTCTCAGTCTAGACGGCACCAAAAAAAAAAAAAAAAATCACATTTCTACTACGTTAATGACCCAGTTTAAATACAGATTCATCTTCCCAGCACTGAAGTACCCCTTTAAGAGATAAAATCAGTTTAGATGGAAGGGATCTCAAGCTGACAAGCTGAAGACGTTAATGTAGCTTTATCAACCAGAATGAAACAATCTTCACTGTAGATAACGCATTACAGTTTATCAGTTCAATAAACTCCTGTTGAGTAATAAACATCAACATCGCCGCGTCATTTTAAAGGGTTAGTTCACCCAAAAAGGAAAGTTCTGTAAAAAAAAATGTGATCTGTGATATTAAAGGATAAATGAAAATGAATCAGTCCTCACTGACATTTATCACGAGTGAGAAGCTGACGATATACGGTGGAAGATTAAGTTTCAAAGCTAAATGTAAAAGCGCCCGTTTAAGCGAGCTTGTTATTGCACTGTCCTGTTGTTCTGTTTTTCATTAAGAATAGTATTGATGTTAATATTAAACACGCCATTCAATCAGTTTACTTCCAAATTGGTAATCATTATAAAGTGAAAGTATAATCCGTGCGGGAATTCATAACGGTGTGCATTATGAACGCAGCCTCCATTCTTCGTGAAAAATAAAGATAGAAATTCACACAGGAACAAAAACCTTGCAAAAATGATACACGCTCCGCCTAATCCTGTCCAAATCACAGAGATGCCGATTCGCGAGGGACTAATATTATCACAGGACCGCGGTGTTCAGCGAAATATGGTCGTCATTCGCCAGGGAATTTTTACTTTACAAATTACAGACATGGCCGATTCGCACGGGATTAAGATCACAGACACTCTCTGCAATTATTACAAATCTCCAGAGGTCCGCAGATAAAACTAGTCCTGTGCGAATGGGGCTTAAGTTTGCGTTTTTGTCACCTATCACACATGCGCACTTCAACAACATAAAGCTTTAAAATTATTCTCTTTAAGGGGTCTAAAATAAAGAAAAGACAGAGACATTTTTTGTTACTTCTGCACTTTATTATACTGAATATCCTGTGTTTTTGTTTTTGTTTTTTTGTGCAGTCAATTTTGTTGAAAAAAAAAGAGAATCGTGTAAGAGAATCGTGATCTCAATTCCCATGGAGAAAAATCGTGATTCATATTTTAGCAATAATCGTGCAGCCCTACCCTGTTGCCGTTTGCTGGATTTTCTCTTTGTCTATCGTTTGGATGTTGTTTGCTGTCGACCTGCCTAGCTGGGCTTCTGAACCGTGGCTGAACTTTGATAACGTCTTTTGCCTGTCATCTTGGATTGTTTGACCATTTTATTGTTCTCTGGCAATAAAGTACCTCTGCGAGATGGATCCTAATCCACCTCCAGCTATGGGTTTGTCACATTTACATAGGCATTTAAAAAAATGCATTCAATTAAGTGTGCAAACATTTGTATTTCTATTTAAAATGGAAAAAAAAAAACTTAAAATGGGAAACATTTGACAATGAGAAACTTATTTGATAAAAGAATATTTGTGGACAAAGTTTTTTAGACATTTGCAGTTGGAAAATGGTAATAAAGCACAATATGTTACAGCATATTGCTTTTTTTAAAATGGCAATAATATTGTATCGTGGCTTAAGTGTCATGATAACATCGTAGCTTAGTATCAAGATAATATCGGTCCGTGACTTAAGTATCATGATAATAAGATATCGGGGCTTAAGTATTGTGATAAAATTGTATCTATGCTTAAGTATCGTTATAATATCGTGGCTTAGTATCGTGATAATATCGGTTCGTGGCTTAAGTATCGTGATAATATCATATCTACTTAGCATTCACAATGGCATTTTAACACCAAGACAGTTCTTTTAATTATACTTTTTGTTAGATTTGAAGTGCATTATAAGAACACATTCAATACAATTAAGCACACTTTTTAATTTTGCTCATAATGGCTACATGTTATCGATGCAGGAATGAAGGACGATACGATATGTAGTGAACCCCAAGCTCTCGGTTCTCTTGTCCTGTGGTGATCTTCCTCTCTCTTGGGCTTCCTCTAATGTGATGCTATCTATGCACTGTGAGAACTGTAATGTCGGTGTTGCAGGGCTAGGAGAGTGGATCATTAGTAATCCTTTTTCTTCCTGAAGAAAGAGCTCTTCTGATACCAGGATATATTCAGGGTAAAGGGAAAGTACAGCACTTAGAGACAGTAGAAAGCACTCTGGGGTTGCTGCACAGAATCAGATCAGGAGCCGTGAATGTGAAGAAATTATTCCGCCTTCGTGTGCTATCGGAATTATCGTAAATATGAGTTTCCGAGGTAAAAATTGCACATGAATGTGCTCTGATGTCGTGTTGGGAAGTTTGGAAATAATTTTAAAACCCAAGTTCCTGAGATGGCACAACCGTTAAAAATGGCGGATGGGAGACGAATTTCTGGCAGGTGTTCTATTCGGAGGGTCCCACAACAATGTCACTGTCTTGCCTTGCCGTTAAAGTAGTACATATTTACATAAATTACATTTTTTTTTGGATTGCTTACACACTAAAATTAAAAGTAGCACTATTAGGAAAACCTTACACTCAAGAAGCTAAACATCAGCCCATATATGCACAACTATAAGCACATTGTCAGCCTCACACTTGTCAAAACTCTACACACAGTGACTTGTAAAACACTAAACACACTTAACATACATTACACACAAACATCTATCATGAACGAAGTCACTTCCTTGCAAAACCAAAGCACTGACTGTCAAATTACCGCACCGTCCAAACAACTGGTTCAACACAGTCATCAGGTGTGCAAACACTCGTCTGCTTAATTCTAGACCCACCGATCAGGTGTAAAGCACTGTAAAAGCAGCAGGAGAGTTCATCTGTCTTCAAGCCCAATGGAAAGAGTCAGAGAAAGAGTAAGACGAGGAGGAGAACGAGGAGAACCTGTGAGCAGATGGAGGTCAAGGCGGCTCTTTCCAAGGTGTCTTGCTAATGAAAACATTACCTGTGATAAATCTCTGGCCAAATCCAGCTAGGCGAAGAGACAATGTTTAGGTTTTTGTTTGTTTCTTTTTTACAGTAAGCTTACAGTACAATATGTAAAGTGACATTTTGTTACAGTATTATGAATGTCCATGTCAACATTTTGGGCATGTTGAAATAAATGAGTTTTTCAGTCTGCATCATTGGTCTTGTGTAGTGTTTGGTGGATTTACATTATATCTACATTTGTTGATGATAGCGTACTCTAATCATAGAGAGGTAGAAGTGCTAAAAGTGTTTTAGGTTTATCACAGCAGAGTTTAACTCGTGCAAACAGAGTATAGTAATGTGAAACGTGTGCTTCATACGCTAACAAAGAGTGGTTTTTAAACAGAAGTGTATAGTTTTTACAAGAGTGTTTAATAATGCAAAGGATCTGTAGTGTTTTGCTGATTGTGTGTGTGGTTGTGCTAATTGTGTGTAGTGTTTTGCTGATTGTGTGTGTGGTTGTGCTAATTGTGTGTAGTGTTTTGAAACCACGGGCCCTGTTTTGAAAATCTTAAGCAATATATATAATTAAAAAAAAGTGTAATAATCATTTGAAGCATATTGTGTATTTTAAACACATTGAAAATTGCCATCTTTCCAGAATAGTGAGCAAGCTGACGATCTCGATTGTGTGGTAAAGTAGCTCTACAATAGGATCATATGGCTAAGAAACGATTGCCATTTGTCTTTGAGCAGCCTTATCTTGTCTACATTATGCCTTTATTGTGAATGTGATTATAAACGATATGCTTTCGTGTTGTGCTGCTGTGTTTGTCAGTGACTGTATGATTTTCTGGAACCAGGAAACGACTGAAATTGTGTTAAAATAGCATTTTCCAAAGACACACAAAAGTATGAACCTGGCGTCCTCCATTCTTTCCGACAACAAAGCGCCTGAACACAACAAGCTCATAATCACGACTTCTGAAGTGGGAAGAGGGAAACTTCCGATATTACAGTTTTTGCCCGTTGCTTGAACACATTTTGCAAAACTTCGCTCGCTGTGCCAAAACTCTCCACACAAGTAAACACTACACAACACTGGGAGATATACCGTTCACATCTGTGTCAGACTGAAACTCTGCTATCAAAACCTAACATTCCTCTGTCAAAATGTAACTCTGATGACAAAATGACACACACTTGCATCATATGGACACACTTTCAGATCAGGGGGAACACACTCGTCTACTTTATATAAAACACTGCAGTCTTTAGTTTTCACTGTTTTTATTCAGTTCATCAGTTAGCGTTTCCGTGAAGCAATGCAACACTTACAGTTTCTGTTCTTTTTTTCAACAAAGGTTTTCACAACAACCAAAAATGAAAGTACTGTTACAAATGACATAATACTGTCCATCTCAGGACTATACTTCACACTACGGTACAATCTCAATGGGACAGTGCTATGTGCTGTACTGCATGTTACACAAAACTACCTTTTTTGTTACTAAAGGAGCACTAGCCAACTTGCAATACAGTAAAGTGACGGTACAGTATGTAGATACAGATTCAGTCTGGAATGGAGAGTTGCTGTCTTCCAGTCTGAAAGTCCTTATGATGGATGAACCGTGACCCGGCTTAGATGTGGCGGACTCTCTGCCCGGCTTCCCTCACTGTCCACCAAAGTTGCTCTAATATCATCTGAAATATTGTTCTGTGTATAGCCTCTTTGACCATCTCTCAGGTGTGTATTTGAGTGATTGCAATTGCACGATGTGTGTTGTATTTTGGATACATGTGTTTTCCAAATGGCACCCTGAGATTTAATATTTGAACGAAGTGTCTTATGTATGAAATAGAGTGTAGTATGCAGGACCGAGTGTGTTGCATAAAGGCGTAAGTGTGTTGCAGAATTGCAACTAGAGTGCAAAGCAGTGCTTTAGTTTAAGGAATGGGTACATGTGTTTGAGGTATGGTTACAAAAGCTTCACGTTGTGCTACTTTAGTCTAAGCATGGGTCTATAGTGTTCAAGCAACGGGCAAAAACTGTAAGTCTTACTAGAACTCTGATGTCTGCGTCCTCAATAGCCCGAGTCACTGCAAACTTTTCACCTCATATATTAGACTGAAGTTAAGTGGTTCAATATCTGGGCAGTAAAACGGTGTTTAGCCTGTCTGAGCCCTCCAGCCGTGAGAGTGTGATTTACAGAGATCTGCCAGAGGATGCTGAGCACAGAAACCAATCGGACAGCTCTAAAACTGCAAATCGCCACAGAAAACTCGCAAAACGATACGGCATTAAAGGGTTAGTTCAGCCAAAAGTGAATCTTCTGTCATTAACTCCTCTCCCTAATGTCGCTCCACACCCGTAAGACCTCCGCTCATCTTCACACACAGTTTAAGATATTTTATATTTAGTCCGAGAGCGTATGCAAGTGTATGCACACTATACTGTCCATGTCCAGAAAGGGAATAAAAACATCATCACAGTAGTCCATATGAGACATCAGTGGGTTAATTAGAGTCTCTTGAAGCATCCAAAATACATTTGGGTCCAAAAATAACAAAAACTACGACTTTATTCAGCATTGGCTTCTCTTCCGCGTTTGTGTTCAATCCTCAAATAAAGATTCAAACGGTTATGAGTCAGTGAATCGATTCATGATTCGGATCGCGTGTCAAACTGCTGAAATCACGAGACAT
This sequence comes from Pseudorasbora parva, assembly GCF_024679245.1. Classification (NCBI taxonomy): domain Eukaryota; kingdom Metazoa; phylum Chordata; class Actinopteri; order Cypriniformes; family Gobionidae; genus Pseudorasbora; species Pseudorasbora parva. Next base: position 955,389 of record NC_090187.1, on the reverse strand, counting down.
TGGCGATCCGAAGTTCATCTCTTAGCACAGCGCTCATGGCTCGACTCGTCGAGACTGTTCTCCAAGATGGCTGCCGTCTGTAAACGCGTAATGTACTGTCTTTATAAAGTATCTTCTTATTAAACTGTTTGTACTCTAACAAGTTCTCAATGCTTCGGTTTGTATGTAGGGACCCTCATTATGCTGCCGTGTTAGTGTGAGGCTATTTTGAGCTGTTAGTGGTATTAACTAGCGATTTAATTTCACTTACTCCATGCCCCATAGACAAGCGTTATAAGCTAATCTGTGTTTAGAGATAAAACTCTTGACATTCGATTTTCATGAAAATGCATCCCAGAGAACGATCTACTCACTAACCATCTGTTAATCACACCGAGGGTCATTTCTCACCGGAGTTGGCCTTTAATCATGAATTAATGCATATATTGCACCCGTATTTAGGCCTTTCACCATAACACATTTTGCTGGACGATAAATTGGCCAATAAATTATTGCGATAAACGATAATATTGTCGTTCTGAGACCATTTACACCTTTTCAAAGATCGTACACCTTTTCAAAGATCAATAAACTTTAATTTCTAAGACTAGTTATCACTAAAAATGGAAAACATTTTAAATAACCACAATAAATGATCAAAACAACCAAAAACAATAAAAGCAATGGACTCTCAGTCTGTTTAAAAAAATGCATTTAAATAAGTACCAAAAAACAATAAATAAAATGTATGAGAACTGCAGCGGATGATTGTGTTTTAGGAGCATATTAGCGGCGGCGGTTCACAAACCCACGGTCCGGCTCGGCTCACAGTTTTAGGGTCACGGTTTTCCGTTCTGTACGGTTCTTGTTTTTTTGTTGTTTTTTCAATCCAGAAATGTCCTTCAGCGCGAGACCCCGTTTCGCTTGGCGTTGTGCACGTCAAACTTTGCGTGTGGTTCCGCAACCGAAGAGCCACGAGTTCCAGACGAATCTGCTGGCCGAGAATGACGTCTCCTCACGCCGTACCCGGTCTGCGCGTCGAGTATAAACACCTCCCCAAACGGACGAGGCGCGCGCAGCCAACGAGAGAGGCGAGGAAAACAAACAAGCATGCAAATGGCAATTATCGTGGCCGGAAAAATTATCGAGCTAATTTTTTTCATCGTGCAATTAATTGATTTATCGACTATTGCGACAGGCCTACCCGTACTGTAAAGTGTTACCATTGTCATATATTAATCACAAAAGCCAATGTGTGAACAGTTAGAAACTTTAAAAAACGAGACCTTCCACGACTTCCTGTGTTGTCTATGGGTGTGTTCCCTAGGGCTGGGTATCGTTAATAAATTCTGGATATCGATACCTTGACTTCAAAACCGGTTCCTGAACGATACTTTTTCCCCGATATCAATTCACCAATATTATTTTTCTGTTTTAACAAGATTGAAAAAAAAAAAATTTCTTCAGTTTTTTGACTCAAAGACTTGTATAGAGTACTGGGGGACATATGACTCGCGCTCAAGCGCTTGCATAAAGCTAGCTGCAAAAGTAGCCTAATGATCATGAATGTAAAAGTAGTAAGGAGACATTAATTTAAATTGTTTATTAATAAACAAGTGTTGTCTGTGTCCGTGTCGGCTGCAGAGATGAAGTTAATGATGCCGACTCATCTCCACAGTCATAAATACAAGAGCCAAAAGAGGAAAATGCACCTTTCATACATTATACAACCACAATATATGTTTTTGATTTCGAAACTAACCAAAAACGGGACATGTCTCAGGATGGCCGCCCTAAAAAGAACAGAAAGCTGTGGCGATGTGGCCCATCAGTTCAGTACAGGCATCAGAACATCAGTATTATACAACATGTATAAAAACACCTAAAAGTGTTTGACCATTCAAGTGCAATAAGCCACAAATGACGCTGTCTGGGAGGTGGTGTGTGTGTGTGTGTGTGTGTGTGTGTGTGTGTGTGTGTGTGTGTGTGTGTGTGTGTGTGTGTGTGTGTGTGTGTGTGTGTGTGTGTGTGTGTGTGTGTGTGTGTGTGTGTGTGTGTGTGTGTGTGTGTGTGCTTGTGTGTGTACAATACGCAGCTGCTTAGAAATGTTCCCACAAGCAAACACTCGCTCTGAAGACGTCTTATCACAAACTGTAAAGATTAATGATTCGCAGCTCTAGAGTTAATGCTCTTCAGTGCTCAAGGACTTTAATTCATTCGTGTCATATCAAATAGCAGACCGGAAAGGGTGTGTGTGTGTGTGTGTGTGTGTGTGTGTGTGTGTGTGTGTGTGTGTGTGTGTGTGTGTGTGTGTGTGTGTGTGTGTGTGTGTGTGTGTGTGTGTGTGTGTGTGTGTGTGTGTGTGTGTGTGTGTGTGTGTGTGTGTGTGTGTGTGTGTGTGCACTTGTGTGTGTGTGCGTGTGTGTGTGATTGAGTGTGAAGTGTGTAAGTGTGTGTCTGAGAGACAGAGAGAAGGAAACACTATCTCACCTTATTTGGCCTGGAAAATCAATGTCTCCCACAGTCACCTCAGATTTCTGCTGGTCAAGACTTTATATTTTTATCACAGAACTGAGTGGAGAAGCAACCGGTTGATTTTGAACTATAAAATTCAATTAAATTAATCAAATCAACTGGTGTTTTTAATAAGTGAAGAATAATGTATTTAAATTAAAATTTGTTCATTTTTCATTTGTTGACGTGTTAGATTCATGTGGTCAGTATGAAATATTATGCAAAAACAGCAAAGAGTTTGAAGTTATCATCATCTACAGTGAATAATATCATCCAATGATTCAGAGACATCTGCTCCATCCAGACGGCGTCTCTTTCAGGGAAGACCTTGCATTCTCCAACATGACAATGCCAGACCACACACTGCATCAATTACAACATCATGGCTGCGTAGAAGAAGGATCCGGCACTGAAATGGCCAGCCTGCAGTCCAGATCTTTCACCATTAGAAAACATTTGGCGCATCATAAAGAGGAAGATGCGATAAAGAAGACCTAAGACAGTTGAGCAACTAGAAGCCTGTATTAGACAAGAAGGGGACAACATTCCTATTCCTAAACTTGAGCAGCTCGTCTCCTCAGTCCCCAGACGTTTGCAGACTGATATAAAAAGAAGAGGGGATGACACACAGGGGGAAACATGGCCACGGCACAACTTTACTGAGATGTGTTGATGCCATAAAATCTAAAATCAACTTATTTTCCCTTAAAATGATAAATTTTCTCAGTTTAAACATTTGATATGTCATCTATATTGTATTCTGAATAAAATATTGACATTTGAAACTTCCACATCATTGCATTCTCATTTTATTCACAATTTGTACAGTGTCCCAACTTTTTTGGAATCGGGTTTGTATTTATTTATTTTTTTTGTTAATTTATTTTTTCATTTAATAAAATGTACTTTTTTTAATTTACAAATTTGAATGACATTTACTGACTACAAGTAAATAAAATGATCAAAATTATCAGAATACTTACAATTCGTGTTGAAGTAATTGTTTTGAACAGTTATTAACTTTACACAATGCATTATTCATAATGTAATTATAATGCATTTTTTCTGTTCATAAATAACTGTAACCCACATTAAAAAGCATTATAATATTTTCAGACACATTTTACATGTTGGTTACTATTAATTCATTATTCTCAGTGTGTAACAATGGATGTTATAATGCATTGAAGGCTTTAAGTAAATGTATGCAAAACATTTTCATTTAGAGTATGGTCACACTCACAGGGTGCAGTTCTCACTATTAACTACGACGTTTGCCTCAATGAACTCCTAATTACTGCTTACTAATAGTTAGTAATGTTGTTTAGGTACTGTAAAAAAAAAGTTGGTTTAACTTAAAAAATTAAGTAACCTGGTTGCCTTAAAATTGTCCTAATATGAATGCCCATAAGCAACTCGTTAATAGTGAGAATCGGACCCTAAACTAAAGTCTGACCCTTCTCACACAGATCTGTCTCCTGTATTACCGCTGTCCTGTGTCCTTAGTGAACCTCTCAGTGAGGAGATTTTGGGTCCGCTATAATATAATCTCTCTCTCTTTCTCAGTGGACTGTGGTTTCTTAATGGAAAAATAAAAAG